>NW_022196904.1:85822487-85842173 GCF_008632895.1 Mastomys coucha
CTCTGTGATATGGACTGCAGGAGTGCACACTCTGTGATATGGACTGCAGGAGTGCACGCTCTGTGATACAGATCGCAGGAGGTGTCCAGACCTCTTTTTATCTACAGACCAAGAATGCAGTTAGGAACTGCAAGACCAAGAATCTCAGTTAGGAACTGCAACTTGGTTCCACCAAATACCAGCTACTACAGTAATGTTTTCTTTTTCTTTTTTTCTCTTACTGAAATTAGATTTTTTTCATATAATATTCTGATTATAGTTTCCCCTCCTCTACTTTTTCCAGTTCTTCCCTTCTCCTTCCATACCCTTTCTGTCTCTCATTATAAAACAGATGGGTTTCTAAGATATAATAATAAAATGAAACATAATAAAACAAAAACTAATATATTGAAACTAGACAAAACAAATAGAAGGAAAGGAGTCTAAGAGAAGGCACAAGAAACAGAGACCAGCTCACTCACACTCATAGGACTCCCATAAAAACACTAAATTAGAAGCCGAAATTCCTATGCTGCGGGCCTAGTGCAGACAGACCCTGTGCATGCTGCTCCAGTCTCTGGGTTCATATGAGCTTTGATCGTGTTGGTTTAGAGTTCCTCATTTTCTTAGAGTCCTCCATCCTCTCTGGATGTTCTTACACTCTTTCCACCTCCTCTTCTGCAAGGTCCCTTGAGCCCTGAGGACAGGGATTTGCTGGAGACATCTCATTTAGGGCTGAGTGTTCCAAGGCTTCTGTATAATGTCTGGCTGTGGATCTCTGTATTTGTTCCTATCTGCTGCAGGAGGAAACTTCTCTGATGATGTCTGAGCAAGGCACTCACCTTTGAGTATAGAATGTCATTAGGAGTCATTTTATCGCTACCTTTTTTTTTTTTTTTTTTTTTTTTTAAGACCAGTAACATTTTACCCTAGATCCCTGAGCTATTTAGTCTCAGGTTTTTGGTCACCAAACAGTGTCAGGTAGAGGTTCCAGCTCAAGGAGTAGGCCTTCAGTCAAATCAGGTATTGGTTGGTTACTCCAGCAAGCTTTGTGCCACCATTGAATTAGCATATCTCACAGGCAGGACACTGTTATCAAGCCAAGGGTTTATGGTTGGGTTTGTATTTATTTATGTGTTTGTTTGCTTGTTTGTTTTGGTAACTTGCAGAGTACCTTTCTATACCAAAGATGACAGAAATTAGGGGTGAAAATTCTTTATATACAGCAGCTCGACTTCTCCACATTGGATGAGTTGTGTAAGTGTTATCTTTAGGAATTGGGCCTTGACATCAGTTTGTGGAAGTCAACTGATAGTCTAGGCACTAATCTGGGTTATTTGATGATTCCCATGAGACCCCCCCCCCCCCCCCCCCCCCCCCCCGACCAACAGTGCAATTAGATGTAGCCTAAACCCAGTACTAGAAGCTTTATTTAATGACAAGAGATAGCCAGTTGGGGCTCTGCCCTCCCCCTGTTATTTGGCAGTTTCAGTTATAGTATCTTCATATTCATGTCCTCATTGCCTGAGAGTCACCTCCATCTCTTGTATTCTGTTGGTGAGACTTGCCTGTGAGGGTCATGCTGCATTCCTAAATTTTTCATTCCCAGATTTTCCTTAGTTGGGTTTTCTTTATTGATTTTATTTCCACTTTCAGGTCTTAAACTATTTTATTTATTTCCTTTGGCTGCTTGTTAATATGTTCATAGATTTCTTTAAGGGATTTTTTTTTCCTTCCCTCTTTAAGAACATATTGTTTTCATAAAGTTTTTGTTGTATGGTTCAGCTATGCTAAAATACTCAGGATCTGCTATGGGCTCTAGTGCAGATATTGTTGTTCTGGTTGTTATTGATGTAGCCATCTGGGTTTGGAGAAATTGTAATTCTTGCTGATGATATCTGGTCTTGTCTTTGTTGAATGGGTGTTTTGTTCTTCAGGGATCCTGAGAAGTGTGGCCACTGAGGGTTCCAGGTAAAATGTGTTTCTAGGTATTGAGAGCTGACACAGGAATGGGGGATGATCTGGGGATGGGCGAGGAGGTCCACAGGAGAGAGGAAAACAGGATGTTCCACCAGGATCTGCTTAGTCCTCTAAGAATGGAGGCAGAGAGCGTAATGAGAGGCCACCAAAAGTAGTCTGTTACAAGCTGAGACTGGGGGATTAGATTTGGAGGAACAGAGAGGTGAAGATACACAGCCTGCCTACTTTCCTGGCTGGAATGGCCTGTGGGTTCCCAGGGAGGGCCTACTAGGTTTGTGGGCTGGGATAAAGTGCTGAGTTGGAAGTGAGAGGTCTGCATGACCCACTGAAGAGCAAGGTGTAGCTGCAGCAGATAGTTTGCTATAGAGCTTGGGGGTGAGACTGGAGGATTGGCTTTAGGAGAACTGGGGGAGAGGTGATGATCTTCAGTCTAGTAAAGCTGTCTCCCCCACCCCACCCTGACACACGGTTTCTCTCTATAACCCTGGCCATCCTGGAAGATCAGGCTGGCCTCCAATTCAGAGATTCACCTTCCTCTGCCTCCAGAATGCTGAGATTAAAGGCGTGGTACACTATCACTGCCTGAGTGAATAATGTTTTCTTATTCTTTTTTACTTTTCTTCTTCATTCCCATTCCTTTATTACACATAATATAACTGGCGTGTATTGTTTTTCTTTTTTTCTTCTTAATTGCCAGTAGATGTTTTTATTGACACCAAGTGGAGATAGGGTAGGGAAGAATACTAATTATGTGTGATACCTCCTTTCTCTATGATTGGCATGTTCATTCAGCTTTATCTTCCAGTTAAGTTATTTGTATGCTCATTTGGTACAGACCTGATGCCTCTTGTTGGTCTGTAGCATACAAACATACAGGAGACCCCTGCGGCCAATCAAACATCTGAGAAGTCAAGACTAAGAACAAAGTCATACTGACCTCAACAGAAAAACCCAGTAATACAAATAAACCATCTAGATTGGAGAATTATAATTTTTTTTACCTACCTTTATAAAATCAAGGGCAGTTTTATAATTTTTGTTTATCTATAGCCATTATATGCAGGCCTACCTATATTTAAGTAGGAGAATTACTCTTAAGAAAATGAATCTAAAGTTGTTTTCCCTAATTCTCCATCTTGTTTAAACTTCTTGTTTAAAGTGTTTGGGTAGAGGGTATTGCCAAGCCTGTGGGAAAAGTAAGGTGCCTCATAAGCCTTTAAACAATCTTTTACAGTAGTCCCATCTGAAGCTGTTATATGCTCTTAACACAGTTTATCAGTAACTTGAGCTTCTTTGCTGGATTTCACGCGGTCCAGCTGACCTCAGACTTCCTATGTTAAGGATGATGCTGATTGTGTCTACCTCCGAAAGGCTGGCGTTATGGGTGTGTACCACCAGCCAGCAGCACTTGCTGGTATAAAGTCAGTTAATTCTTTGTGTATTTTCCACTTTGATATTTTCTATCAAGCTTCAAGAAGTCAAGAGTGATACCATTTTGGGGTTTATTTGCTTATTTGGCTTTTGGGTTTTTTCTTGTTTGTTTTGTTATTTTTACTACCATATCCAGTATTTAAAATGCCACCTGGAATTTAATAGTCACAGTAGTATTTACTAAATAAATAGACTGAACAGTATTGCTACATAGTCAACAAAGAACATCTTGCATATAAATTGGCTTTTACTAAAATAGAAATTCACTGAGAAAAGCCATCTTGCTAAAGATAGGCTCAGTATTAGAAGTACTATCACTGCTCGTTTAATTTCCTGAGACATAGAAGTAGTAACTAGGGGAGAAGCTCTAGGCAGTATTAATAAAAATGCCATAATTCTGCATCAGTTTTATCCTTTTGGAAAGTGTTTTGTTTTCTTGCCTGTGCTACGCTTGCTGGCTGCTACTCCCTGTGATGGGGCACAGAAACAATAGTGTTTATCTACTGATTTCAGCTTTCATCTTTCCAGGCCTTTTGCTGTTCTTCTTAGCAAGCATTCCCCTTTGGTTTAGTCAGCTGTGTGACCTCGCAGACAGCTGCACACATCATTGAGCCCCAAGGGCAGAGAGCCCTTGGAACTGGTACAGATTGTTTTTATGTGTGTACTTTAGCCCTTTCTTCTTGTTTCTTGTTACAGTGGGGTGTTGATCTACAAACAGAACATGAGAAGTACCTGGTGAGACACTGTGGCAACATACCAGTCTTTGTCATTAATTATCCATCAGAACTCAAGCCCTTCTACATGAGGGAGAATGAAGATGGTCCTCAGCATACAGTAAGAAAATTATAAGTATGGTTCATCATCTGAATCTGGATCCTCCTCACCTTGTTTCATTTCATTAACTTTAAAAATGTTTTCTTAAATTACACCCATCAGTTTTCCCACAGAGCCCAATGTTCTATAAACATACTTCTCATTTTTCTCACAGGGGGTCTTAGTTTAGCAGATCCAAGTGTGAGTGGGTTTCATTTTGCTTTTGCTTTTCTTTGACTAACTGAGTTCAGGAAGTAGCCTAGAACACTGGATAACGACGCCAGGTTGATGATTAGGAGACTCCTGGGAAAGAAAGCTTGCTGGAGCATAGGTAGTACCACTGGCGTGATCAGGCAGAAGAACAGCTGGCTTAGGGTTCTTTTGTCTCGACTCTATGTAGACACCGAGAGGGAAGGCAGTGGAGGGACTGGAGAGTTCTCAGTAGATCGCCCATCTTGGGCCTCATCTGTCTTCTCTATCTACCTGTATCGGTCCCCTGATTCTTCACTCTATTTCTAATTGATTTTACTCTTCTAATTTACTTTCTCTTTATTTTCTTCCTGCTTATAAGATGAGATATAATATAAAAATATACTTTGACTTATAAGAGACTTTTTAAATTCTTTTATATGTAACATTATTAGTTATGTTTGTGAGACAAATATGTTTATCTCAAAATAGGTCATAAACCTAAATTTTGTTGTCCAATATCTCATGACTTACTTGTAGAAAATGAAGGTTATACTATAGCCCACAAGTAAGCAAAATATCCCCATCTTAGGTATACATTGGTATCTGAAAGTTTCCTGCTTTCTTCTACAGTGTTATAAGACAGTATTTGTCACAGACTGCCATCTTGTCTTGAAATACTAGAGCAATTTTGCCTAGAAATTTTTCTCTATTTACAAATGAAAACTTACAAAGATAATTTAGCTCTAGTCCCCCTACCCCACTGTTCTGGTACATTCTCATATTCTGCCCCTCAATGTAGTATTTCTCACTGTACTCCATTCTAGAAGGCTTTAAGTCCTCTGCTTGAGCCTTTCTTTTTCTGTAGACTTAACTCGGCTTGCCCAGCCAGTGGGAACCACCTTACTTGGTGTCTGTGTAGCAAGTGAAGATTGGTAACACTTCATAGCAATGTGTCTGTTTCCTGTCTAAATTTAACTTTTTTGGTCTCCACTCTCCCTCCTGATTGAGCCCTGTCTACTTGTTTTTCACTTTTAGATCAGCCACATTTTCTGCTCCTTTTTTTGTTACCTGGACAGTTTCCTCTTCTGCCACATACTGCAGCAGTTCCTGTTCAGCTCAGTGGTGATCTTAATGTCATTAAGCCCAGGGACTTTCAGAAATCTTTTTGATTTGATCTGTCTGCAACTTCTTATTCCTACAACCCTCTTGTCCCTCGGCTTGCGGTTTCATGTCCTCTCATATCCTCTCTCTTTTCACTGGTCACTCTAATTAATCTCTACAGATTATTTTTCTCCAAGTTTATCAGATGTTAGAATTCCTTAAGTCTAATCCTACATCTTTGCTCTTGCCAGGTGATTTCATATGTTCCAATAGCTTATCATTTTTTCTAACATAATCAGAAATTCACTTTAAATTCAGCTTCTCTTTAAAGTTCTGGACTCATATCTTTATTAATGTTGTTGTTGTTATGATTACATTCATTTATTTATTCAAGGGCACATATGCATGCCATTGTAAAAGAGTGGAGTTCACTGTGTGGAACTCAGAGATCCACCTCAGGCCATCAGCCTTAGTGGTGAGTGAGCACCTTTATCCCCTGAGCTGTCTCATCTGCTCTGGACTCGTATCTTACTGCTTCATTGATTACTATGTAATGCTAAAAGCTTGTCAAAGGCACTAACCAGAACCAAGTGCATGACTTCTCTCTTTCCTCCCCAGTCGTAGTCCTTCTATTCTTGTTCTTCCTTTTAGTAGGGTCTTACTATATAAACCTGGCTAGCCTGGAACTAAATGTGTAGGGTAAGCTGGCCTGAAACTCAAAAGAGAACTCAAAGAGATCCACCTGCCTCTGCCTCTACCTCAGCCTTCTTGGTGCTAGGATTAAAGGAATATGTCATTGTGTCTGGCCATGAACTTTTAATATTTTCTTTCATTGTGATTGTGGTAATTCCAGACCTAAGTCATCTCTCAGATTTCTCTCTCACAGTGAAATGAAAAATATTACTAGATTCTGACATTGTACACTATGAAATGTATCTCAGATCCATTTGTTTATTTTCATTTCTGCTTTTACCTTTTAGATTAAGATCTCTTCTGTGTCTTGCCTGCACCTCTCTATGGCCTCTGAACTGTTGTTCTTCCTGTGTCTACTCTTTTCTTCATGGTCTCTGTCCTCATGTTAGCATGAGCTTTTGGAAAATAGAAATCTAAAGCTGGCTATGATAGCCCAATTCTGTAATTCCATCACTTGAGAAGATGAGAAATTCAAGATTATCTTCATCTATATAGTTTGAGGCCAACTTGGACTAAATGAGACCCTATCTCAAAAATTAAAATGTAAATCTGATCATGTTACTCCCTTTCTTAAAACCAGTCAGTAGCCTCCTGTTGCTCCTACTAAGGCAAGTTTAACTGTCCCTGACTCTGATGCTCTGTGACATCCACTCTTGTCACCTTTCTGCCAGTTTGGACATCCTCCTACCTTGGGCTCCTGCATATGCATTATTCTGAATAGTCTTCCATACCTACATAATTTTATTTATTCTCCAGATCATGTTTTTCTCACAAGAACTTTATTTGACCATTATAATTAGTCATAACAGCATTTTAGATGCTGTTAAATTTCAGACCTAGAACTGCTCACCTGTTAAAATTTAGTGTAACTTTTTCTTCATTATTTGAAAATTTCCTATTCGTGTGCAATATATATATTTCTAGAGACCACACTCCTAGAGAAAAAAAAAAAATCTGACTCTTCTCCCCCAGCAACCACCAGCTGCCAGTAGTGCCTCAGGCAGGGGTGTGGCCTCTGGCAGGGGTGTGGCCTCAGGAGCCCCCTCCTCCAGCTGTTGGAACGCTGGCTGTCTTGTTCTTGTGCAGGTAACCACAGCTGCTCTGAGTTTGCAAGTACCGTGGCCCTGTTATAGCCAGAGGACAACATTTCACAGCAGTCTACCCTCAAACCTGTACTTCCCACTGTCCTTGTCCATGATGGTCCCTGAGTGTGAGATACATTTCCTGTTTGGGGCTGAGCAATCCACAGACACCTGTTCTCTGCCCTTTGACCTGTTCTGAGCCTTTGGATTAATCACTGTCCATGCAAAAAGAAACTTCTCTGGGGAGGTCTGAGCACTGCACTTATCTATGGGTGTAAAGCTTAATGTTTAAAAGACAATTGTATCCATTTAGCAACATAGTAGTAGGAGGTTCTCTTCTATGATTTATTATCTCCATAGCTACAGGTTCTTGGTCATGAGCCTTAAATCAAGTGAGAAAGTGATTGGTTACCCCCAAAAGTGATACCACTATTTTACCAATGAGCATCTTTGCCATGCTGGACATTACAAGCTACTAACTCTTAATCCATCCTATCTTTTTTTTTTTTTTTTTTTTTTTTTACTTACCAATACAGCCTCGGTGCCTTGCATAAGGCCAAGGACATGGCAAGTATCTAATAATCTATTTTATGTAGGGACAGGTGAGCAAAGCTTTAGACACATAGGGAGCACAAAATGCATAGTAACTTAATTAGTTAAGGAAAGGGGGAACCAGGCTGGCTAGGAACTTTAACTATAAATTTCTTGAACAGTGGCAGTGATATAAAAGAAAATATAATGGCCCAGAGTTACATACGTTTGGGTTTAAGTTATGGATCCGTGCGTTATACATATATGATTAAGCTAAGTGTGGTGGTACATACTTCTGATCCCAGCACTAGGGAGACAGAGGTAGGCAGATACCTATGACTTCAAGGCCAGCATGATCTACTTAGTGAGTTCCAGGTTAGCCAAGGGCAACATAGTGAGACGCTGTCTCAACAAGATAAACAACATTAATAAAATTAAACTATGTGATTGATCTTAGGCAAGACACGGAATCCCTCTGAATTTTAACTTAAACAATACATGCTCATGATCACCTTTGGTTTTAGGAGTTGGACTGACCCAGCTGGGAAGTTCTAGTTAGATCTTTCAGTCAGGGTTCTAGGTGGGACTGAGACGATCTAGGCCTGAGGATTAATAATGTATGAAAAGTGTGAACTAGTGTTTGGAGTAGCAGGAAGTTAACAAGGCTCTGTATGTGTGTGACACTTAATGCCCAGTATTCATGTGTCTGTATTGCTGTGCTGTCGTCTGAGTCCTGAAGAGACAGTACTGCTCTTGTGTGTCCTTACCTTCATACAGTCTAGGAGGCCAGCAGTCTCTTTGACAATGCCTCAGATCATACAAGTGCTGTAATGAGACTTTACTGTGCCTCCATAGTTTCTGAAGTACTATAGCATATAGCTTCTCATTACCATATTACTTGAACATCATTTGACTAAGATATTTGTTAACCATAGATAGTAGCATTTATATTACCAACCTCCTTTTTACCCCCTGCAAAAAGTGCCTGTTTCTGCTCCTAAAAAACTTGAGTGGTGAATGTACAAACCTTGGGGCAAATGAATAAATACTGTATTTCTTTCAGTGAGACTCCAATTACAGGTTTGGGGAAGGTTTGCAAGAGTTTATACAAGAAATTTCTCCTAGTTAGCTTCTGCTGTCAACTAGACAGCCCACCGTTATCTGGGGGAAGTCTTCATCAGGGGATTGCTCCCATCAGATTGACCTTTGGGCATGTCTTCGAGGCATTTCTTGATTGCTAATTGATAAGGGCATGTCCAGTCCACTGTTAAGTACCATCTTTAGACAAGGGATCCCTAGGCTATTTAAAAACTCTTATCTGGTCTGGGCTCAGTGGTTAAAAGTACTAGCTGCTCTTAGAGGACCCAGGTTCAGTTCCCAGTACCCAAATGGCAACTCACAACTGTCTGCAACTCTAGCTCAGGGGACCCAATGCCTTCTCCTGGCCTCCTCCAGCACCAGGTACACACGTAGGTAAAACACCCACACACATGAAAATAAATAAGTACAAATTTTAACTTTTAAAAAGAAGGCTAACATAGGAGCCAGAGGAGTAAAGGAACAAAGAAAAAGCTAGCTGAGCAGAGGCTAGGGAGCAAGCCAATAAGCAGCTTTCCTCCATGTTCCCTTCCACTGCCCTGCCATCTCTCAGTTATCCATTGTGACCTGGAAAGGTAAGATGAAGTAAAGCCTTTCCTCTCCGTATTCCTTTTCATCATAGTATTTATCACAACAACAGAAAGCAAACTACAACAAGATTCAGTGAAATCTTAAAAAGTAAAACAGTTGTGAAGGCGTGCATGGTGGCTTCTCATGCAAGACTTACCTGAATTGGAAGCTAGCCTGGACCACATGGTTCCAGACCATCTTACTATCAAATTTCTTACTATCTACATCTTACTATCACTGCCCCAACCCTACAAATAAAACAAAACCAAAGAAACAAACAGAAAAACAGTAAAATAGATGTGTTTTAATGGTATTTTCTCCAAGCAAGTAAAAGGTAAGGATAGAGAAATATTTAACCTGTTTTTAAAACTTTGAGCTGAAGTAATAGATAGAAAACTGGTGTTTCCACAGTAAGGTGTCTGTTTATTTTCTTCTACCCACTCCAATAAAATGAAGATCTACAGACTACAATAATAAAAAGCACACTAGATTGAGAACTGGAGGTTTGAACTCTAACACTCTTACAACTTATCTGTATGACCTGTTACAAAGCCTTAATATCTCCCTCCTTACAGTCAGAGAATTGGCTTAGACCTCTGAGGAGCATCTCTAAGCCTCTAATATCATGTAACCTGTTTTTCTTTACTGGCATATGTAAGAATAACACAAAAGTTACAGTGCATAATTTTGTCATTTGAAGGCCTAATATAATAAATCTAAGGAAACATAGAAAATACCATGTGCTCTTGTGTCCGGGACATTGATCAAATACCCTAAATGCAAATGGAAAATATACAACTATATGAATGGCTTCTCAGAGAATATTCATTCATAACTTCCAAATGTGACTAGGAAAAAGTAACCACCCAGCAGTTCTGAATGAGATAGATCAGAACCACCAGGTAGTGTTAGGATTCTCAAAATTGTGTCAGTAGTACTTATATTACTGTGTTTTAGTACTACATCAGAAATGATGAGGCATCGATGGCCATTCAGTGAAGTATACACTGTGAAGTCACTTGGACAAGCAACCAAGGGATAGCTAGTGAATTTCCCTAGTCTAATGAACTGAATTGTGCCAAAATAACTTCATCCTTGAATCAACAGAAATAGTGAAGAAGTTGCTAATTTTACTTAGTGACGACTAATGATTTTCCTGGCAATTTTTATCAAATAAAAGTATGCACTGCAGCCTGTCTTAGATTGCTTTCAGGTTCTTTATAATGATATGTGTACTTTGGATTGTAGGGATAGGTATATATCAAGAGAGAAAAATTTGAAACTTTGACATGCATGTGATAGATTTGTAAACTTTTATTGCTCTTCTGTTTGTCTCCATTTCAATTTCCTTATAAACAATGCAGATGTCTTCTAAGCCTTCAGGTAAAATAGGACTGTAAAGGAAGTTGCACTGCAGGCTAGAGATATGACTCAGTGGTTAAGAACACTGACAGCTGTTCCAGAAGACCCAAGTTCAATACCCATCTCCCATATGGCAGTTCACAACTGCCTATCACTCCAGTTCCAGGGGATATGACACCCTCACACTGATACACACACAGGCAAAATACCAGTGCACATAAAATACGTCATTAAAAAAAGGAAGCTTCACTATTATAAAGAACAACAAAGAGTAGTTCAGAGTAAAGGAATGACTTATATCATCTTACTTAAATAACTAAATCCATCTTGCAGGAGTAGGACATATATTAGTTAATTTTCTGATTGCTGTGACAAAATGCGTGACAAACAGCAACTTGGAGAAGAGAGGGTTTGTGTTGCTTGTACTTTGAGAGGACACGTTCCATAGTCGTGAAGGTATGGCAGGAGGAGTTGGGGGCTGCTGCTCACCTTGCATCCATAGTCGGGAAGCAGAGAGTGAGGCTTTTCTTAAGCAATTGCAGATGCATTAGAGTGTTCATTGCTGCTGTGTGCAGCTTTAAACCTGTCCACTCACTTTCCCTCACCAAACTCCACACTGTCACAAGTTTGTATTACACTCTGTGCTTGTTCTCCCTGTAGATCTAAGGAAGACCAGTGAGCAGTAGCCATACCACAGACTGATTGCTATGCTGTCTTGAAATTTCCTCTGCCAAAGATACTAATCCATTACTTTAAAATTCAGCTCTACATGGGTTCTCAGGACACAGGCAGAATGCAGTCATATTCTTTGCCAGAATATAGCACAAATGCCCTCCAGACACTGCAGTTCCTGATTGAGTCCTTGTTCCCCTGAAACCTCAGGACGTGGCCCACTGCTGTCCCACATTTCTGTCTGCATTCTTGGGAGAACTATTACAGAAGTCACTGAAGAAATGCGTTATACTTCTGTGAACTGACAACCCTCTACTGAGTATCTGCCTTCTTCCAGTAGCGTCTGCGGATCAAATCTTTATTCAGACCCTTGGGAGACAGAAATCATAGTCAACTCTCATAGCACTACTGAGCATTATGTGACAGGATATAGCAATGACAATAAAAACTCAATCAAGAGGTAGTTCATGAATCTTCTTGACTGAGACTAGTGAACTGCATCACAATAGCTTGCACATGAGCCCAGCAGAGTGAAGAAAATGATGGCAGCATGAGAGTCCACAAAGGCAGCTTTCAGTGCAAGGGCCCAAACTCTAGAACTCTGCTGCTTATACAGAATTCAAGAAGGGACTTCACCATGCATGATTGTAGTCAAGAGTGATGTGATTGTCTGTGGGGTGATAACAAAAAGAAGGCACAGAAGGGCTTTTTGGAGTGTTAGTCTTATTTTGCTTTTTGATCTACGTTGGTAACACAGTGTGCTCATTTTATAAATGTTAATAGAACTATGCAATTTATTTGTATACTTCTATACATAATGCTATATTTTAAGTAATTTCACGTCAATGGGGAATGCTGTCCTTTTATCACTGCAAATGGTACGTGAAAGTCAGAAGAACTGACATAACATTTATAAAAATGTTCACATAGCTTTGCAAACTAAACTCTACAACAATATTAGAGGTACCACCATGAAGATGGCTCAGTGGGTAAAGGTACTTGCCTCCCAAGCCTGAAAGGCTGAGTAAGAGAAGGAAGAACAAACAACTCCTAGTTACACACACACACACACACACACACACTCACACACTCACACTCACACTCACACACTCTCAAACTGTTCTAAAGAACTAATGGTGGTCTTTGAACTGAACTGAAAGATAAGAGGACTAAGGATGAGTCTCAGGTGGCTCCCAGAAGTTGGATTTTTAATTCCTTTTTTTTTTTTTGGACTTTTAATTCTAAACAGAAATCATTTCCTTTCTCCAAGAGGAAGAACTCAGATAACTTGTATGTACCTCTCAGCTGATTTCTGCTGGCTAGCTTGGAATTTAGAACTCCCCAAGGAAAAGAGAAGTGTGGTAATGACCTTGGCCCTGAGGGATTGGAAGCATATTTTGAGACAAGGTGAAAATTCCATTCCTTTGGAACCATTAGTATCTTTGTAAGCTAAAAAAACTCTGCCTGTTTAGCATGAGTAATGAGACTGATTTGGGATTCATAAGACCTAACCAACTTCAGCCCCTGCCGTCTGCCAGCCCATCTGCATCTTCTAGCCATGGCATCTGGAGGATATTTCCTCATTCTACCTTCTTTCCAGGGGCAACAGAAGAAAGGACAGTAACTTTTCCCTTTCCTGAACATAGCATAGAAAGGTCATACATCAAAGGGCTTTGTTCCTCATTAGCCTATTATTTTTAATTATTTAATTTTAAATAATTATTTGAGTACCCTGATTGGAATCAAAGAGTCAGAGTCAGAAGGGAACATCATAAATAGAAACCAGGGTTCACTCAACTTGAATACCAACATGAACTATTTCAAGACAGCTTGCTGCTGCAGCTGTGTAGCTTAAACAGAATCAAAACTCATAGCCATGAAGAAAGATGGGCCAGGAAGCATTCTGGACCTAGAAGATGTACAGAATGAAACAGATTTATTTAAGCTAGGAGAGTTACCTGTGGCCTCTGGTATTTCCTTAGCAGGAGAATGAATGGGCAGCAGAGCCAAAGTGCTTCCACTATTAAAATTTCCAGGCTTCATTAAAAACAAGGACATCATGAATTTCACAGGCAAATGGATGGATCTAAAAATTAAGTAAAAAGACATGCATGACAGGAACTTAGCATAACTGTCCTCTGAGAGGCTTCACTCAATAGCCAATGGAAAGATATGCATAGACTCACAGCCAAACAGAAGATGGAGCTCAGGGAGTCTTACAGAAGAGTTGGGAGAAAGATTGAGGGACCCGAAGAAGACAGGGATTCCACAGGAAGATCAACAGAGTCAACTAACCTGATCCCTTGGGGACTCCCAGAGACTGAGTCACCAACCAAAGAGTGAGCACAGGCTGCACCTAGGCCCCCTGCACATAAGTAGCAGATGAGCAGCTTGGTCTTCATGTGTGTCCCTGAACAACTAGAGCAGGGCTGTCCCTGAGCCTGCTGCCTGCCTGCTTGCCTGCTTATGGAACCCACATCCCTAAATGGACAGCCTTGCGTGGCCTCAGTTAGAGAGGATGTGTCTAGTCCTGAAGCAACTTGGTGTGTGTGGGGAGGAGGGGGAGCTAGCTGGGGGAGCCTGGGAGGTTGACACCCAGAGTGGGGCTTCCCCTTCTAAGGGGAATGGGGGAGGACTTGAGAGAGTACTGGGAGGAAAGGAAGGGCTAATGTTGGGTTGTAAAGTGAATAATAAATACATTTACTTAAAAAAAAAAAAAATCCAGGCTTTAAAGAAACACAAGTGGAGATTCATACTTAAGGGACTCAAAACTAGGTCATCTTTGAATTAAGACATTTTTCTATGCAACTGACAAATCTTTAATGAGATGGTTAGCTCCAATCTCTGATTCCAGAACTACCAGATCTACACCAGTGTTTTGTGTTCTGATCCTATATTTTGTTCTCTCAGAACCTATTTGCTTCTTAAATTACAAATGATTGTTAATACAGGATATTTAAGAAATGAAGGTCATGAGCTGAATTTTGTCTGTGATTTGATAAATCCTAAGAACAACACTAACAGGGAGCACCAAGTGTTCCTGTACCATTCATTTGTTGTTCAATAGTCATAATGAAATTTAAAAGTGAAAATAATAAGTGTGCCACATACTTAAAAGATATAATTTTTCAAAGAGAATTTTTAAAATTTGCAGCTTCTGATATGCTGTAGCTCAGTGGCTCTCAACCTTCCTCATTCTGCGACCCTTTAATCCAGGCTCTCATATTGTGGTGACTTCCAGTCAAAAGAGTTTTTACTACTTCATAACTGTAATTTTTCTATTGTTGTGAATTATATAAATATTATAATATAAATATCTGATATGCAGGATATCTAATATGTAGCCCCTGTACCCACAGGTTGAGAACCACTGCTCTAGCTAGTTTAAGGCATATGGCCAAAATCTAGCTGTGTCCACAGCTGGTCACACAACAGCTGACTGAGCAGATAAGAGGTGCTAACAGGCTGGTTTCAGAGTCACCTTTACGGGTGGCACATGGGAAATAGTTGTGTGAACTGTTTGTGGTCATTTGATGTCAGTACTTTTGATAATGATTCTGAACTGTAATTATTTATGGTACTTTGCATTTTCCTTAGTCTGATGGAGGAAAATAAGAGAATAACTATTCTGTTCTTCATTATAATAGATAGTGAAGAACTTGTTGGAACAATACAAGTGAACGAGACCCGGTAGATGAGGAATGAGCAATGCAGTGGACTCTTACTATACACAAGTTTCTGCTTCTCCCTCAGTGTGTATTATACTTTCCCACCCTGTTGACATGAGCTTTGTCACGTGAATTGCATTAGCCAAAGGATTATGAGCAGAAGTGACATATTTTTTCACATACGCTTTTAACAGATTTCTATATTCTTTTTTACTGTCTGCTCCAAAACTTTTAAAAGAGACTTTTCTCTGAACTCCAGGACAGTTTAAAAAGGCAGATTCATTGTAAGCTAGTAGGTTTTTTACATTTATTTTTTATATATACATATGTGTATAGACAGATTCATTGTAAACTAGTAGTTCTTTTTACATTTATTTTTATGTATGTGTATATATAAATATATATATACACATATATGCATATATGCATATATATACATATATGCATGTATATATATATATATGCATAGGCATGTGTGTATTATGAAACACATATGCCATGGCACATATGTGGAGGTCAAAGAGCAACTTGGCAAATTAGTTCTTTCCTTCCACCGTGTCAATTCTGGATCGAACTGAGGTTGTTATGCTTAGCAACAATCACCTTTTACGCGGCAGCCCATAAACTGGTAATTATTTTTGTTTTGTTTTGTTTTTGTTTTTTTGGTTTTTAGAGACAGGGTTTCTCTGTGTAGCCCTGGCTGTCCTACAACTCACTCTGTAGACCAGGCTGACCTCGAACTCAGAAGTCCACCTGCCTCTTCCTCCCAAATGGGTAATTTTTAGTTAGGATTGATATGCCCTTCTTTCTCTAGCCCCCTGATGACATTTAGCAATGCCTGGAGACACGTATGGTTGACACCATACGTGTAGGCTAGTAGTACATCTGACATCTAGTAGGTTGAAGCCTCTCGTGCTATTAGTTCCTCACAGTGGGCTGAGTGCATAAAGACCCTAAGTTCCACCCCCCAGCACCAAAGGAAAATAAAGTTCTGCAGTACATACTTCAGGCCCTTAAAACTAAATACCATCTAGCCAAAGATGTTATTAATGCTGAGACTTGAAAAACCATGGAGTTTTATGATTATAGTCTACTTCTAGCCTATTCTAATATAGCCTCTCTCACCTCAATTTTATAATAGTTAATGCAGAAGTCGTTGAACATAGGCAGTTAGATATCCTTGTAATTAAGACAGAATTAAGTATGCATGAGTATAATACCATGATGTAAGTTTTAAAGGTGATTCAGGGAGCTAATGAGACGGCTCAGTGACTAAGAGTGCTTACTGCGCTTACAGAGAGCCCAACTTCAGTTCCTAGCAGCCACTTTAGGTGACTCACTGCCTGTAGCTCCAGAGTATCCTATGCCCTTTGGCCCTGTGTGGGGCTTGGGGGACACACATAAATAAGAGTAAAAGGCTAAAGATGACTAGTTGCAAGTATTTATGTTCCAGATAAATAAAAACCACCCAGAATGTCTAAAGAGTGCTGTGGTCACACTGTAAGCTCTCCAGTGAACTTATCTATCAAGAGGTGTGCAGTCAAAGTTAGTCCTCTGTGCTTCTTTAAAAAAAAAAATAGAATTATAAAACAAAAAGCTAAGTCCAGAATTATAATTTAGTTCTGTGAAAGGTGCTAAGATCCCAGAAGTATGTTTTCTATTTGTTTTAGTTATATTTGAATCAAAACCAAGCAGGAATTGCCATGTGGTTGTAAGTTCATGGAGAAGCAGAGCAGCTCAACTGGGGCTTCTCACTCTACCCACTTCTCCTGCCTGTGCAGGTGCTTCTCATGCGTGTTTGCAGACAGTTACCTTTTCAGTTTGGGTTATTAATTTTTGTATGTTCTTGCAATACAATAAGGGATTATTACCATGCTTCTTATATAGAATTTCCCCAGTTTAACCCTTGCAAGTAATAGGATATATATTGCCACTTTTTTCAGAGCAATACAGAATGGCAAAGGCCAGAGACTCACTTGGTTAACTATTTTCTTCCAAATCTAATTGCCCATAATCTAAATATAAAACTCTAGATTAAAGTTGAGAACAAACTTTTCAATTTAAGTTGGTAAAGTACTTATATAGCATGTACAAAATCCTGCCTTTAGTATTTAGTACCACATACATTAGGTATGGGAATGCAAGCCTTAGTCCCAGAACTTGGAAAGTGGAAACAGAAGGAGCCACCAAACTGGCTCAGTAGGTTAAGGCTTTTGCTTCCAACCATAACCACCTGAATTTGATTCCTAGAACCCACAAGATGGAAACAGAAACCCAGCTCTTGAAAGCTGCCCTTTGACCTCCTTGTGCACACTCTATGTAGCCCCACACATACATGCATATCCATACCCATACAAAACAAATGTTTTTAAAAAGCACCTAGAGAATTAAGTCACAAGATATTAGAGGTTGCAGATAAACTTTCTAAAGTAGAAATAGGTGCTAAGGGGTTAAGAGATGTTGTAATTGCAAAAGACACAGGGTCAATTCCTAGCACTCACTTGGAAGCTCACAACCATCCATAACTTCAGTTCCAGGAGATCTATTGACCTCTCCTAACCTCTGCAGGCACCAGACATGCAATGGTACATGTACATGCATGCAAGTAAAACACACATATAAATAAAATAATTTTAAAATAAATTAAAATAAGCACCACTAGTAATTAAAGACTACAAACTCAAGTAGCACACTGTCATTTTTCTCTATTTTTTCTGTTTTCTCTGACAAGTGTAACATCTTCATTGTAAAAAGTAAGAAAATATAAATAAAACCTTTAAATCTATATTCCTATAAGAATGGAACTCCACTAGGAATTTTATTATGTCTGTAACAATCTTTTTTCCATGCCTAAAATGTATTTAAGAGTCACTTACTGACCTCACTTGAATTTTTGTGATTGGAATTGATGAGATTTTAATGTCCTCTACGTTAATCTTTCTTGTGTCTTTGATTGCCTGTAAGACCAGTTGCTAAAGCTGTCACTGCTGACTCAGGACATTGCATGTTGGAGTCTCGGTTGTCTGTGGCCAACATGCTGACCTGCAACCATTGTTTCAAGTGTGTGAGGCATGGCTGTATCAGCTCTCTTTCATGGTGCTTAAGTCTTTTACTTTTTTATCAAGATAAGGAACTGGAAAAACGGGTATTTCATTGTTTTAATTTGTACTTCTTCAGTTAATAAACAATGCTTGATACCTATAACATACAAAAATTCAGGATTTTTTTCACTTTTATAATGTAGCAAGCATAGTTAATGCACAAGGCCCACATTAAATGCCCCAGCATGAAAAAAGAATTAAGAAACGTTTGCTTTTATTAGTCATGAAATAGCAAAGTTGTACACATAACGTCAGAGAGCTGAGTGCTTGCTGGGCATGCAACACTCTGCTCCATCCTCAACACTGAGTACTGATGGAGTGGCACACAGCTACGTCCAGCCCTCAAAGGGTGGAGACTATGGATCAGGAGTCGGAGTCATCCTCAGCTACAGCTGTATCATGAGTGAACTCAGCATAGACCAAGTGAAGCCATGTGCGTGCGTGTGTGTGTGTGTGTGTGTGTGTGTGTGTGTGTGTGTGTTCGTGTCTTGCATTTGTATATATTCAGATTTGTATGTGGGGAGGTTGGGAGCTCATGTACTTGTGAACTGTGTGTATATAGAGGCCAGAGGTTGACATTGGGCATCCTCAGTCTCACTCTCCCTCGTGTCTGTGAAGGCTTCAGTCATGGCTTCTGAACCCACAGCTACAGATTTAAGTAGTCTAACTAGTGAGCTAGGTACAGGGCTCTTCTGACTCCATTTTCTAAGTGCTGAGATTACAGATGTGTGCCCCCACACCTGGCAAAAATTATGCTTCTAAACAATAAACTGTGCAGCTGTTGAGACATTTAAAATATGTAGAGTGACTTTACTGGCATGGGATTTTTTTTTCTTAAAATATAAGGTTGGGGAATTAGAATTTTACAAATGTAATTTGACATCTAACATACTCTTTTTACATGTATAAGAAAACTTAACATGCTGAAGTCTAACTCTGTCTTCCTGGTCAGTAATTTTAATACTTAATAACTTTTATTTTATGATGAAGATATGAAAAAGAAAACATGCTTTGATCATTTTATACTCATTAATTTGTAGGATATTCAGGGTTTGCACTTGGATATAGACAGTGGTTCTATTCTAATGTTGAGCTTACGATAGTAATTGAGTCCATGATCTCAAAAGAAATTATTAATGTTACTTTGCTGAAAATGGTGCCTTTTTATTTTGTTTAGTATTGTGGAAAATTTACAAAACTCAAAAAAATATTAAAAATATATAATTGGCCAGGCATTGGGGTGCGTGCATTTGGAGCAGCATTTGGGAACTAGAAGCAGGTGGATGTCTGTGAGTTCCAGGCTAGCCTGGTCTATATAGCAAGTTCCAGGCAAACTAGAGTATGACCCTGTCTCACACTGTAAATATATAATTGTATAATGTCTCTTTACATTGTATATGCAATACTCAGATG
>NW_022196904.1:85842183-85850143 GCF_008632895.1 Mastomys coucha
GACTCAATGTGCACTTGTTTCTAGTTCATGTTGTCTTTCTTTGGCAACACTACAACTTATGAATCGTTTCCCCTCAAACAAGTACTATATTGTATGTCAGATGTTATTTTATGAACTTTATCAAATCAAGTTTATGTGTGGCATGTTCTTCACCTATTGCACACCTTTTATATTAATTTAGTAGTTCCCTTTAATGATATTCAAAGAGAAGAAACTAGTGCCGCATATACATATAAGTATGTGGTTACAGACTGATAGTCGAAGGAACACCGCAGGTCACCTAGTCCCAGTCCCTTGCCCTTTCCTGGTCTGGAGTAAGATAAACCTTCCTGTGAATCTTTTGTCCCTAAACAGTACTTATTTTAGAGTCAGACACACCTGTTAGCACAGCACTTGGGAGGCAGAAACAAAATGATCACTGTAAGTTCAAAGCCAAGTTTTGAGGTCAGTTTAATCTGCATAATTAGTTCTGGGCATGCCAGGTTATACGGATTCTTTTTCAAAAAGAATGGGGGTCGGAGAAATGCCTCCGAGACTAAAAGCACTTGTTGCTCTTATAGAAGACAAGTGTTCGGTTCCCAGTATCCACATGGTGGCTCAAAACCGTGTCCTCTTATAACCACTGCATGCACCAGGCACACGCAGTGCACATATGTACATGTCGGTAAGGTACTCATACAAACAAGAGGGAAAAATAGTTTGGTTTTTAGATTTTAATTCCTCATAAATCTTACTGTGCACAAATTTGTTCTGCCTCCTTCACATGGGGCCTTCAATCCCATCTAAATGCTGTTTGTCAGAATTCACTTAAGTCCTTCTCTTCTTTGCTGTTTCTCCTTGACGGCGGGTATTGCTTGCAAGACTTCCCTTGAATTTTTGATAATCACACAAATAATGTGAGGGAGAAGAACTCTGCCTATAACTTACTGCATTATTATAATACTAATTTGATATTGAAACACAGAACATGGACAATGGATCAGAGTCTAATAGTCAAACAACTAATTTTAAAATTATTTCAAGAAAATGTTCGATTTGCTTGAAAGTCTGAGTGTTGTTGGAATCACCAGGAAGTACAGAATTGTTCATGGCTGGTTGTTTTCTTCTTTAGGTTGCTGCTGTAGATCTTCTGGTTCCTGGTGTTGGGGAGCTCTTTGGAGGTAGCCTCAGGGAGGAACGGTACCACATCCTAGAGCAGCGCCTGGCAAGGTATTGGTCAGACCTAAAAGAAGCACACTTAAGTAGCTGGGGTGGGGTCTTCAAAGGTGATCATTTCACAATAACACAAGCAAAGCGCTTGGCCTCCTCACACCTGACTGGCCTGGTGCTTGGGCTGCAAGTGATCAACAAATGTTACTTTAACATCTGTGAGTATCTCGTTCTTGAAGACTGGATCTATTGGCAGGTGCAGTAGTTCATGCTTATAATCTCAGCTAGAGACCAAGGCAAGAGAAAGAATTTCACAGGTTGCAAATGAGCCTGAACTACAGAGTGAGACCCTCTCAAAAAAAATTTAAAAAGAAAAAAGAAAAAAAGCATGCTTGTGGGTCCAGCACCCAGAGCAGAAGCAGGAGGATTGTTCTTAAACTTCAAGGTCACCCTGGTCTCCATAGCGTGTTCCAGGTCAGACACAATTATATAAAATTTAAGACCCTGTCTTTAAAAAAATTAAATAAAAGCAACATTCCCAGGCCCTTGAAAGCTTCTCCCTCATTTTTCTCTTACTTGGGTTCTTTTTATGTACTTGGTTTTATGAATGTCATGATCCCACTGGGTCATAAAGACAGACTGAACTAAGAAAAAGAGGAAAGATAGAAAAATGCTAAGCTAGCATTTAGCAGTATATTTTATTTGAGTTCTCTACTCTGCACAGTCCTGATTTAGCTGTTTGAATAACTTTGTTTTAATTTACTTTTTGAGATGTGAAAAATGAATCCATAGATACATAAAACATTTTGGAGATAGAAAGTAGGGAATTGTTTCTAATTGACTTTCACTCCTGTATATTCACGATCTGCCAGAAAGCCATGATGATTTCCAAAACTGGCCACAGTGATAAACCTGTTTTCTGATTTCCACCTTAGCTGTACCAGGTGTCAAAACATTCTTTTCTCAAGTCTCCATTAGTACTGGGTTTTGTCACATTGGGGGAAAAACATTTTGAAAATATCCTGTTAAATTAGCCATTTTTAAAGCCAACTTTCCCTAATGGAAACATGATTGGAAGTTGATGCTTTTCCAAGATCCAAGCCGTACATGTCATGAGTAACTTGGTTTCACAAATCCAGCTGTCTTGGCTGCTTTACTAGATGAGGCTCCAAGAGAGGGAAATAGAGTGTGTTGTGGAAGATTCCCTTTATTGATTAGACAACCACCTCCTTGCTGCCTCTCACTGTTAGACAGTCCTGGGGAAGGGAAGTTGTGGAATTAAAGTGAAGGTCAGAATCTCTAGATGAAAGAATTTTAACTTTAAATTTCTAAAGATAATTTAAGCATAATAAAAATCACACATGGCAAGAAGGCTCTTTGGTTGAAAGATTCATCTGTCCATTTTCTTCCGTTGCTTCCTTCTTCCTTCCTCCAGGATACCTTCCCTTCACAACATTAAATGCTTGCCTAACGTCTGATAATATCCAGTCTTTTCCTTCTCAATGAAGTAGATATGTTTCTCTGTCTCATGAATCTGCCTGTGCCTGTACCTCAATGTTTTCTGTACTTTAGAAAGTTAGGATGTCAGTGGTCCTTGCCATTTCAGATATAGTCCTAAATATCTTTTTAAAGAGCATTTAAGTTTAATGACCACTAAGAACTTAAAATGTTGCTCTCATTTCTCTAGACAAGAGCCAAACTGTAGTATTATTCTGAAAGCAAACCCAGCCTTGCACATTGTTGTAAATGTCATGGAATAAAAGTCCTGTCCAGGTGTTTGCTGTCTGTGTGCCTCCAGGCGCCTTGACGAGTACTGACTGCCTGACTTCCTTCCGGGTCAGTAAGCTCATATCAGATCAGTCCCTTCAAGTCCTAATTTTATTCTACAGCATTTATTACCTACACCTCTTGTTTTACAATACCTCATTGCTTACTGTTAGTATTGATTACCATATTAATAGGAAGTCTTCTGTCTGAAAACTAAACCTTCTCAGTTCTGTCGCATTGATTGGAGGACACAGGCTTCACTATGTCTATTTCCTTACAAAGGGCCCTGCATATATACCCCAGAATAAATGTTTGGTGGTTGATTAATGTTTTATTGCTATTGACACAATTTTTCTTTACTTTCTGTTTACAGATCAGGACTTACGAAAGCCTACCAGTGGTAAGGATGTGGCCCTATTCTGAGTCATGTGGAAAAGATTCTTACTTGTATTTCCATGCCCCTGTAAGCAAATGCTAAGAACTTAACATGAAGCTCAGAAAACTGTCTGTGAAAAACAGTAAAACTAATGTTACCATTTAGTTACTGCTTCTTATGTATCAGAATAATGCTCAACATTTTTTGTTACTTCATGTAATCATCACAACCCTTAGAAAGGTAGATAGTGTTGTTATCCATTTATCACCCTCCCTCCCCACAAACATGAGGCCTTGGCATATGAACTTAGTATTATAGTTAGGTTGGAGCCTAGAACTCCGTAAACCAAAATCTTCCTTGTGCTTTTGTTCATTTATTGTAACAGGGTCTTACTACATAGGCCAGGCAGAAGCCTGTGCTCTCATTCACTAGGCTTCAGTTCCCTGTGTTTGACATTGGGAGCTTTAATTAAGTGATGCCTTAGGTATCCAAGATCTACAGAGCCCTGAGCTGCTTAAGAACAGCCACGTGCTATGGTAACACTCATCTCCACAAAGTTGTTGTGGTTTGGGTTTTATTTTGTTTTGTTTTCCAAGATTCATCAAATGTTGACAAATTACTTGCATGCCTGCATAATGCTGTTTTAGGGTCTTACTAAAATATCAGCGATATCATTAGCCATCTTGTTGTTCTTAGGGCAAGGAGAAACAGGTTATACTCTTGCCTTTTGGTAAAGAAAGAGATAGCTTTCAGAGTTTCAAAGTTCAGCTGATGGTTTTTGATTGCCTGGTAGTTGCCAGCAGTATTGTTAATTATCTCACTCTCTTTTAATTTTTTTGTTTTTCATGATTATAAAATGAAGTGATAATATCTGATCAGAGTTATGGTAGAAATGAAAAAGTGCAGACATTGTATTCACACAGAGTAGAAGCAGTTCAGTAAATGCTAGTTTTTATCCCTTCTAAGCTTTGCTATTTAGTAGGTAAGTCTGTTGAGCCAATTATACTGTTTGTACCCCTCAGATTCTATCAGCTAATAGTCATTGTGTTTTAAACTTATTTAAACAGCAAAAAATCTTATTATATATTGGTTAAATAAGTATATTTATTAATCATGTCTATACTATTTTTTTCTTTTTTGAAAACATTTAAGTGTGTTTTGGGGTAGGAAGAGGAAGATCCACATGCCACAACTAGTCTGTGGAGGTCAGAGGACAGCCCTTCAGAGTCAGTTTTCTCTCACTGCCTTATAGGTCCTAGGATAGAACTCAGGACAGCAGACTTAACTCCATGTGATCACACCAACTGAGACATCTCTCTAGTTCCTATACAATTTTTCTAACTAAGGGCTTCACACTTAGGATCTTTAACTATAAATAATTCTGACTTGACTTCACTTCCTCTTATATGGTAGTCATAGTATGTTAAAGGTGAGAGGAACTTGAGAGTTTTGCATCCATGAGCTCTATGAAAGTTCCTCTGTACTTTGAGAAGCCAGGTGTCTGGGAATGCACTCACTTCCTATTTCTTCTTGTTATATGCAAATAAAATTAGTAACCAGTTCCATATATTTGTTGGCATCTGTTCTATAGCTGCTTCCCCCCAAATCAATCTAATTGTCAAAAAATTCAGATCTGAAGCATAGCATGGTAATAAACTATGATCTAGCACTCAGAAGTCCGAGGCAGAGGATCTCTGTAAGTTTGAGGCCAGCCTGGTCTACATAATGAGTGTCATCCAACTGGGATTACATATTAATACCTGTTCAAAAATAAATCCACTTTTTAAATTAAAAGTAGATTTTTGTTTTCTGTATCAAAATAAAGTCAGGCAAATTTAGTAAGCTGGATCCGCCTGCCAATTCAGCGTATAGCATTCATGTCAGTGTTTTGGCATCAGTACATGAGAAATGTAGAGAGGTTGAAACCCGTTACCCGCTGCAGCCAACATAGGTCCTGCAGGTTTTGACAACTGGTTTGTTACACCTTCACCTCAGATTGTCAGTGATTCAAAGTGTACTTGTTCCATGCCGTGTAAACCTGCGGTGAGTTCAGCCACTGAAACTACTTAACAAGACTGTGCTTACTCCCTTTATTCCCTCTAGTTCTCATAATCAGCAGTGTTCTAATAACCCTGTCAAATTGATCTCACTTGGATACAGCTCATCCAGTTGCTACTTGTTTTTTATGTTAGAATCTTTACCCTAAATTGTTGAATGTACCATTAGTGTGAATATACTAGAACTGAAGAGCCAAATGGCTACTCGTGCGTGGTCTTTCTGTGGAACTGATTTACAAAGTATTTGAGAAATTATGAATTTGTTTTAATTCATGTATATAAATCAAGGATTTTCAAGCTAGGAACAGTGAGCTAGCTCAGTGGGTAAAGAGACTTGCCACCAAACCTGACAACTTTAGTTTGATTCCTAGGCCACTATGGTAGAAGGAGAGGACTCTTAAACATTGTCCTTTGACCATTTGCAGGGCCATCTTTTACCTTTACTCCCCAGATAACATTATTCCATGCTAGTTGTAGGATCTGAGCTTCTGTCATAGCTGTACCATTTTTTAGCCATGAAGACTTAAGTGGGAGCTGAACATGAATGATAAGCATTGAAGTGATCTCCCATTCCAGAAAAGGGATATAGCATGTTCAAGACCCAGAAGCAGAGAACTGGAAGTTTCCTTTCGCTTTCCAACTCAACAATATGCTTTTCTACTTTAAAACAATTGAGTTTTGTGGAGTGAACAACTCTAGAACATTCCCTGCAGGTAAAAGATGGTGTGAGACCAATGCCTGCTCCTGAGAGAACTGTGTAGTCTCATAAAGAGCAAAATCTTGGGACTGGAGAGGTGGCTTAGGGTTTAAAAGAGCAATTGTAGCTCTTCCAAAGGTCCTGGCTTTGTATCTCAGCACCCACATAACAACAGTCTTTAACTGCAGTTCCAAAGGATCTAATGCCTCTTCCGGTCTGCAGGCATTGCACTGACATGGTGCACAAACGTGTGCAGGCAAAACACCTGTCCACATAAAATGAAAAGAAATCTTTTTTTTTTTTAATTGATTTAAGTTTTATTGCATTATGATGAGAAAAGTTACGTAATTTCAGTTTATCTGAATTTGTTAACCTTTAAAAACATAAGTAAATACACTTATATTACATTCTTCTTTCTCTTTTGTACCCCAACTCCTCCCAGAGACCCCCCCATTCAATACCTGCCATACCATTTGGTTCTTTTTGTCATATTCTTTAAAATTTATAAAGTATTGTAGCAATAAAAATGAGTATTATAAAGCTTGTTTGATATAAAACAACAATCAGTTGAGCAGTTATGTAGATGCTTGTCTACAGCAATACTGAAAATACATACATTTTTCTCAATATGAATTTTAAATAACTCCAAACATATTAACTGTATGATATTTTAAAATGATACATCACTATTTTTTAAATGAACATAAATAGATAAAGACTTTGTTTGTTTTATATTTAGAAGAGTTTAAAATCTTGGTTCTTACTGTGGTACAAGCCCAAAATAAGAACAATTTTTAGACATTGGAGTTAATTGTAATAAGGCTGTACCTCAATGACCCTCACATAACCAAAGGATATTACCTCCATATTAGCTAAGCTAAGTGTTGACAGGTCTCCTGCACCAAGGAATGAATTGTAGGGATGATTTTTGGATACAGATTTCCTGCAATGGTCAAAGCTATTTGACTTGCGTGATTGTCTTCTTTCTCAGCTCACAGGGAACAGGTTACATTCATTTAAGAAATAATGTGTATATTAAGATGGTCTATCCATGAAGTCATTCACCTACTGTTGCAATGAACAATGGTTCTACTTGGAGGGTGGCATAGACATTAGGTGAGGGCAAGAATCTGGTTCATTGGCTATGGTGATTTTGAAAAGCATTCATCTCAGAGAAAGTAACTTATAAAGTCCTCTTCTTCAAACTTGATACAATAGTTACAAACATCAAGCAAAGCATTCAGTCTCACTGTTTGTTGTTCTCTCACAAGCCACCTCCCAATTAATTGTCTACGTTTCTTTTGGCTGTATAAATAATTTTGAAATATGTAAGCTGTTCTGAAAACCATACTATAGTGTAAAAACATTAAATAAACAATCCTACTAATAGAGAGGCTGACATAGGAGAAGCATGATTTCAAGACCATTATGTGGAACCCAGCAAAACACTATCTCATACAAACAAGCAGAAAGTGTATATGGATTGTACAATACTGGACCTATTTCTCCAATTACCAAATTAGAGAGACCACTGGATGACAGCCAACAAATTTCTAATTCCTCATATTTTTTAATTTTAATCAATTAGGATATGTCGGCAAAATTAATTTTAATATTAAGAGATATTAAGAAAAAGTAATTGTTACTTCCTGTTATTTTTGTTGTTAGAGGTGGAGTTATGTTTGTGTGGGTCTGTTGAAAGAATGCTTTCTTGCTTCTTCTAGGGTGTAGTGTTCCTTATGTTGGTGTTTTCCATCTATCATCCTTTGTAGGGCTGGATTTGTGGAAAGATACTGTGTAAATTTCATTTTGTCATGGAATATTTTTTTTCCATCTATGGTAATTGAGAGTTTTGCTGGGTATAGTAGCCTGGGCTGGCATTTGTATTCTCTTAAGGTCTGTATGACATCTGCC
>NW_022196904.1:85850533-85888473 GCF_008632895.1 Mastomys coucha
TTCTATCTCTTGTATTCTGTTGGTGATGCTTGAATCTATGACTCCTGATTTCTTTCCTAGGTTTTCTAATTCCAAGGTTGTCTCCCTTTGTGAGTTCTTTGTTGTTTCTCTTTCCATTTTTAGATCCTGGATGGTTTTGTTTATTTCCTTTACCTATTTGATTTTGTTCTCCTGTAGTTCTTTAAGGGATTTTTGTGTTTCCTCTTTAAGGACTTCTAGCTGTTTGCCTGTTTTCTCCTATATTTTGAGGGAGTTATTTATGTCCTCCTTATAGTCCTGTATCATCATCATTAGATGTGATTTTAGATCTGAATCTTGCTTTTCCACTGTGATGGTGTATCCAGGACTTGCTATGGTGGCAGAATTGGGTTCTGATGATGCCAAGTAACCTTGGTTTGTGTTGCTTATGTTCTTATGCTTGCCTCCTGCCATCTGATTATCTCTAGTGGTACCTGCCCTTGCTAAATCTGACTGGAGCCTGTCCTTCCTGTGATCCTGATTGTGTTAGAACTCCTCAGAGTCAAGCTGTGTCTGTGATCCCAGGCGTGTTAGAGCACCTAGGAGTGGAGCTACCTCTGGGTGTTGTGAGACTGGCTGCAGAATTTGTGTCCCAGGTCTGCTCAGGGCACTGACCCAGACAGACCCAAAGGAACCCATGCCACTGGGCTGGCAGCGATCCTGCGTGCCTGGGTCCTACTGGTCCTGCTTACTCCCCTTGTTGGGACAGATGTTGTGTCCTCCTCACCTCTGATCCTTTGATCCTGGGCATGTTAGAGCAACTGGGAGTGTACATTCCTCTGGGTGTTGTGGGACTGGCTTCGGAATTGGTGCCCAAGGTCTGTTCAGGGCACCAGCCCAATCTGAAAAGAAATCTTTTAAAAAGCAAAATCTTTTTCTAACTCTTCATTCTCAGGGATAGAGAGATGGCTGAGTTGGTAAAATGCTTGTCATACATGCATGAGGATCTGAGTTAAGGCCTCTGCACCCATATAAAAAGCCAAAGACAGCAGCTTACATCTGAAACCCCAGCACTGCAGGAGGGAGGGCGACAGACATAGGCAGACCCCAGACCTTGGCTGGTGAGCCAGTCTAACAGAATTGGTGAGCTCCAAATTCAGACTCTGTCTCAAAACATAAAGTAGAGAGTGACTGGGGAAGATACCTAACATCCATTTCTGGCCTCACATGTCCCCACACAAGCACAGATCCATAGACATACAAGCAGTGTCAGCAACAAACTCTTCATTCTCCTCTGTGTGTTGAATGATATGATTTGAATAAGAGGAACATGCTATCATTAGCAAAAAAGAAAAAAAGAAAAAGAAAAAGGAAATGAGTGCTTTTAAGACGTCTAGTATAATATCTCTGTAGTGTCACGAGGTGAGTTTTCTGTACACGAATAATGCTCAGGCAACTTGAAAAGAATGAATGTCAAGTGACTAGAGCCCACAACTGCACAGCATCCTGCTGCTGTGTGTCTGAGTGGCCCTGGATAGCTAGGTCACTTTATGTCCTCCATTTTCATGATCTCTGTGGAATGAAGAGATAGATCTACTCTGCCTCAGAGACAAAAAAACAAACAGCTGCAAAATACTTATAAGATATGAAAGTCCCGTCAACACATTTGACTGAATTTACAAGTAATGACTCTGTCTTTACAAACAGGTACCTGGACCTTCGCAAGTTTGGCTCTGTGCCACATGGAGGCTTTGGCATGGGATTCGAACGCTACTTACAGTGCATCCTAGGAGTTGACAATATCAAAGATGTTATCCCTTTTCCAAGATTTACTCATTCGTGTCTTTTGTAGCTGAAAGATTGTCAAATGGAAAGTGCTCCATCACCAAGACCCTGCACATGAGTATGTGTGGAGAAGGCTGGGTGTTTGCAGTCTGGAAATGTGGATTTCAGCACACAATTCCTGTGCTTTGATACATAATATATGAAAAGTAGAAACGGTCTTGATCATCTTAAGAAGTCAAAGGCTTTTTTCGTGGACAGATAAACTCCCCAAGGAGGAATTCTAAGAGGGAGTGGACGTTCAAATCTATTACCTCAGTTAGGAAAACAAGAAGGAGCAGCTGGCCATGCTGTCCAGCTGCAGGAGAAGCTGGCGTGGGAGAGTAGCTTGAGCCTGGACATGGGAGTGTAGGGTCTCAGAGTTCTCAGGGACTCTGACCTGATGTCTTGCCTTGCTTTGCCTTTCATTGGTAGCTCACTTCCCTTTCTTGTTTGTTTGTTTGTTTGTTTGTTTTTGCTTGGTTTTTTTTAAACAACTGGTGGGTGAAAATAAGGTGACTTTGACCCTTTTCTCCCTTAAGATTTAAACTTATGTGACACCAATCTTACTCTTGGTGCTTTATCCAACTTTATAGAAGAGAATATTCTTTTTCAGGGTCTAAATAGATTAATAAAGTGGCTATTCTGAATTGAAACATTAATCATTCGGTGGGAAAAAATCATATTTAATAACTGTTGATCTTTAGTTTTAAAAGTTAAAGAGCAGCTGGGCGGTGGTGGCGCACGCCTTTAATCCCAGCACTTGGGAGGCAGAGGCAGGTGGATTTCTGAGTTCCAGGACAGCCTGGTCTACAGAGTGAGTTCCAGGACAGCCAGGATTACACAGAGAAACCCTGTCTCGGAAAAAAAAAAATAAAGTCAAAGAGCTAACATTAACCATTTAAACTTGTCAGTCATTGTTCTAGTTCATTTATATTAGATGTTTATAAATACTCTAATAGTCATTAAAAAATTTTAAGTTGATACTTACGAAAGAAATTATTTTTAAATTCCTATTGATCCTTTTCCAGTGAAATTTGGAAGAAAGGTATCTTTAATCAAAGATGGTGTTGGAAATGTAGCCAAACCTACACAATGGGTAATTTTAGAATATAATGTGGTAGAATGTGACCAGTGCCACTTTGAGTGCTCAAGATATGACACTTCCAACACGTTGGACAAAACCACTTATTTTGTATAAACGGAAACATCATTTCTTCAGAGTTGTTATAGCACTTGGACACACTTGTATTTGCATGTGTATTTAAAACCATGCTTAAACTAGAAATGCAGCTCACAAAGCATTTTCCTAGCACACTTGGTGCTCTGGGTTTGATCCATGGTGTGGGTAGAAGAGGGGGTGTCACACTTTTAAAAACTCTTGACTTGTTTTAGTCTTCAGCAGGCTTCATTTATGGGGAACTATTGTTGGTTGTATATTCAGTTGAATTTATATGTATTAAACAATTATAAAGTGACATGCATACCTAAAATAATTTTCAAAGTTTTACTAGATACACTTGCAGGTTAATTACTTTCTAAATTTAATTTTACATGTCTGGTTGTTTTCTCTGCATATATATATGTACACATACATGTATGTTGCCTGCCTGGTACCACCCACAGAGACCAAAAGGGGGCATCTGGTCCCCTGGAATTTGTAGTTAGAGATGGTTGTGAGTTGCTATGTGGATGCTGGGAATAGAACCTGGCTCCTCTGGAAGAGCAGCCTGTCCCCTTAACTGATGAGCCATCTCTCCAGCCCTGTTAGGTTAATTATCTTTCTGGGGTTGGAGGTGACAGGGTCTCTCTATATAGCTCTGACTGTTCTGAAACTTTCTAAGTAGACTAGACTGGTCTTGACCTCATTTGTGCATACCATGCCTAGCAGGCCCTGCCTTTGGTTGGTTTTAACCAGTGTAGGTTGTGTTTCTTAACTGATCTAGAATTTACATCTGAAGAGTGAACTTGAGAGCCTTGGGGCTAAAAGATACCCACCAGGTTGACCGGCCTAATGCAGAGAACCCTCTGCGCCTGGGCCCTATGTTTGGGGTTTTATTGTTGTTTGTTTGTTTGTTTGTTTTTGGTTTGGGGTTTTTTGTTTTGTTTGGTTTGGTTTGGTTTGGCTTTTAGAGACAAGGTTTCTCTGTGTAGCCCTGACTGTCTGGGAACTCTCTGTAGACCAAGCTGTCCTCAAACTCAAGAGATCAACCTGCTTCTGCCTCCCAAGTGTTGGGATTAAAGGCATGTGCCACCACTGCCCGGCTTGTTTTTTCTTGAAAAGATGTTCATTCCATTGCTGAATCTTTAAGCTAAGATTCAGCAAGCTAAGCTAAAGTCCCAGCTCCAATCTACTTTCCTTTACGTACTAAGTTTAGGAAACAACGAGAGGGATAATTGGACTTTCATAGGACTCGCTGCAGCCATGATTAGAAGAAGTCCATTTGTGTATTCAAAGAATACTGTTGGAGCTTCTTTTGTGTGTCAGAACTGTGCTAGGTGGTAAGCAGTTATGAACAAAACAGAAGTGACACTTTGTGGAGTTTATAACCTATTAAAAAAACACATAATGAGACAAATGATGTATTTCAAATGTAATATGAGAAAGCTGTGTAAAAAACAGTAAGCTTCCTAGAAAAGGCATCTTTGGAAAACAGTGACATTTAGCTTTAAACCTGGATGGCTAATGACAAAAAAAAATATTTATTTTTAAGTTATTACATTTATTTATTTATGGGAACAGTGTGTATACCTCACATGCATGTATCAGGGTCAGAGAACAGCTTTCCAGAGTCTTCTCTTCTTCCACCATCTGAGTCACAGTGATGGAACTTAGGTTGTCAGGGTTGACAGCAAAAGCCTTCACCAGCTGAGCCAAGTCCCAAGCCTGTGGAAAACACTTTAACACATTTGCAGCAGAGGCTCATATTGACCTGCTGGTGGTAATTTTATGGAGTCAGCCCACCCACTCACAGTTCAGGGAGCTTGTGGCACTAGCAGTTCCAAACCCATTAGGAACCATGCCTTTCATGATTTTCAAGAAACTAATCTTAGAGGACATCAGGCAGGGCATCACAAGAGCCATGATGGAAAGAGTACTGAGTAAGAAGTCCCATGTTCCAGTCTCAGCACCAGCTTATCTGAGGAGGCTTACTTAGGCAAGCAGAACCACCTGCGTGGATTGCAAGTATTCCATCAGCAGAATTCACTTTGAAGAAAATAAACTCTGAATACCCTTCAGTCTTAGTTAGGTTTTCCATTGCTGTGAAGAGACATCATGACCAAGGCAACTACTATAAAGGCAAATATCTAATTTTGGCTGGCTTACAGTTTCAGAGGTTTAGTCCATTATCATCATGGTGGGAAGCATACAGTGTGTAAAGAAGACATGGTGCTGAGGAGCTGAGAATTCTACATCTCCATCAGAAGGAAGCCAGGAGGAGACTAGAGGTATGTTTCCTACTGGACAGAGCTTAGCGTTTAATACCTCAAAGCCCTACCACCCCCTCAGTGACACACTTCCTCCAGCAAGGCCACACCTCCTAATAGTGCCACTCCCTATGGACCAAGCATTCACATATGTGAGTCTATGGAGGCCGTTCCTGTTGAAACCACCACACCTATTTTTTCAATCTGTGCTGCACATTGTCACTAAGAGTTGTCTAGTCTTTAGATCACTCACAATCCCTAGAACACACTGAGCTTGGAAAAGGAGACTGACAGCTGAACAGTAGATTTAAGCATGTTCAATGTGTGCTGTGTGGTTGAAAGATCTTAGAACATCAATGTATTGTTTCATGCCTTTGCCAAGACCTTCAGCAGTGTCTTTCTGAAACTTACTTAGTTACTCCTTGTCTCGACAGTTGCTCACACGTTGAGTGTCACATGCCTGATGATGTCCATTTTTGGTGCAGTAATTGTGCTTTATCAATAGTTGGACAAAAAACAAATATTGGTGTCAGATGATGACATATTTGTGAAAGAAGATGAAAATAACAATAAAAAATGGCTTGTAGGTAATACAACAGGGAACAATTTAAAGTACCAATAGCAAACATGTAAATAACTATATATATCTACATATAGAGAATAAAAACATGGTTATAACAATAGAACAAATAGTCCAATCAATCACTGGGCAAATTTTTTAAACGGACAATTCTCAAAAAGCATAATTTTTTAAAACAGAAACACAAATGACTAATAAACACACACACACACACACACTTATCAACATCCTCAGCTATAAAGGAAATGAAAATCAAAACTACATTAAGAAACATTTCACCTCTGTCAAAATGGGTGTCATTAAGAAAATAAATGCTGTTGAGAATGTATAGAAAAGAATTCTTTATACACTGTTGGAAGGAATGTACGTTAGTTCAGCCACTATGGAAATCAATTCGGGGATTCCCCTTTTTTTTTTTTTTAAAGGCAACTAAAACTAAAACTGCCATGTTACCTTGCTGGACATACACAAAAGGAATCAGAAGCAGCATAGCAGAGCGACACCGCAGCCATCCTCACTGTTGTGCTGGCTATGGTAGCCAGGAGGAGAACCATCCAAGTATCCATACACAAAGAAAATAAGGCATATTCATACGCTCAGGGAGTATTCCATTCACCTTAAATGGAATTTAAATCATGTCATGTGCAGGGAGATGGATAGGACTAGAGATCATGTTAAGCAAAATAGGCCTAATATCACATTTTCTCTCATACAATCTAGATTTTTGCTTGTTTGTGTGTTTGTTTTGAATCAAGTTCTTACTATATGTCCCTGAGTGGCCTAGAACTCAATTTGTAAACCAGGTTGGCCTTAAACCTCAACTCCCCAGCTCTGGGGCATGCACCCTGTGCCTGTTAGAGTACAGTTTTGCTTTTTGTTGTTTTGTTTGGTTCGGTTTTTAAGAAATGAAATAGAAGGGGCCTGTTTAAGAGAAAGGGAACCAATGGGAAGGAACAGAGAAAAGAGGGTGGGGGAGGTAGTGAATTTGATCTATATACATTGTATACATGTATGAAAATGTCATGGAGCCCAGCAGTTTAAAAGCTCACTGTGCCTCAGTGAGTATGTGTTGAAAAGAATCCGTGGTACTTTGGATGAGAATAGCCCTGTAGGCTCATATATTTGAATGCTTTGTTTACTGTTGGAACCATTTTGGGAAGGGCTAGGAAGTGTGGCCTTGTTAGAGGAGGTGTGACACTGAGGATGGGCTTTGTGGTTCAAAGCTCAGTCCAAGCCATCTCTTTCTGTCTCCAACTTGCAGATAAGATATAAGTTCTGAGGTACTGCTCCAGTGCCATGCTTGCCAACCTGCTGCCATGCTCCCAGCCATGGTGGTCATGAGCTCACCCTCTAAAACTGTAAGCAAGCCCCCAATTTAATGCTTTTACAAGTTGCCTTGGTCATGGTGTCTCTCCACAGCAACAGAAAAGTAACTAAAACAAGGTCTCATCATATTACCAAGGCTGGCCTGAAAGAACTGTTCCCTGCCTTAGCCTTCTGAGCGCTGACTTTTAGGGTCATGTACATTAACCCACACCTAGCACTACACTGATAATTGGGGGAGGGGCTCTCAACATGTGTGCATACACATGAATGGATTTATGGAAGCCAAAGGAAGATGTTAAATTCTCAGAGTTGTAATTACAGGTAGGTGTGTGTGTGTGTGTGTGTGTGTGTGTGTGTGTGTGTGTGTGTGTGAGTGAGAGAGAGAGAGAGAGAGAGAGAGAGAGAGAGAGAGAGAGAGAGAGAGAGAGAGAGAGATCGATCAATCATCCCTGGTCCTCATCTTAACTGCTGAGTCATCTCTGTAGTCCCATAATAATATTGTTATAATGTTTTATATATTGAAAGGTTGGTTTAAGTTAAGTAGCTTCTTCTTGGAAAAACTGACTTCCAATGGGAAAGAAATGAAAATCTGTTTACCCAACATTTTCAAATATCACCTCCATCTAAGTGATAACCCCAGCAGTTCAAGAGTATAATCTAAAACCATGTTCTAAAATGTATATATGGTTTTTTTGAAATTTCCGCTTGACTGTCCTCTTTGCTGGTGGCAGTTGCCATGTTTCTTTGATCTAGGAGAATGAAATGGTGTGGTCCGTGCTCTCTACACTTTCCTCTCACCATGGTCTGACCCATAGCGGAGACTGCTGAATTGTCACAGATCAGCAAGGAGCTCTTTGACCTGTGCCGCTCTTCAGCACGATCTGTCAGATGCTTCCCTTTCCAATTCCAATGGTTTACATCCACCTTCTGTATAAACTCAGCTTAGGCATCCACACATGACTGAACAGGCATCGAAGAAGTGCTTGGTGGAATGGAATCACTCCAGCTGTTCGTTTGGATTACATTGCTGTTTATTCATATATTTATTTGCTTAGTAAGTGGATGAGGTAAGAACATAAAAACACGGTTGAAAGACTGACTGATTGGTAAATGTGTGGGGTATTTTGGCTTCTGATCAATATTTGTATTCAGTCTACAATCTAAGCTATGTATAATTAAGAAAGACATAGGTAATATTAATATCCAATTGTAATTTCTTCCCAGTTGTTATGGCAAATTAAGAGATAGGAAACACACTAAGAACTGAGCAAATGTCAGCCTTGATTGCCCTGTGTTAAAGTGAGTTGGCAGAACTTCCATAAGTCACATTTTACCAGGTTATGTTCAAAACTGCCACGTGGAACCTTGAGGCTCTATGGTATCCAGGAATTCTTTTATCAGTTATGGCTCCAGAAATCTTAGAGTTCTATCTGGTGTGAATTTACAGCTTTTATTAGCACATGGAGTATTTTCTGGTGGCCTTTGTTTTTTTTTTTTTAAAAAAAAAAGCTGCCAGGTGCTTCCTAAACTGACATTGAGGCAGACAGTCTTCAGTAACTTTCTGAAACCCCTAAATGTATGTAGTTGTTAGTCTTATGACTATCATTTGGCCATCATTTTATAGTTTCTAAAATGTTTCCAGGTGTTTTCTTAATTCATAAAACAGTAGTATCGTAGGCTTTTATTGCTGTGAAGAGACATCATGACCAAGGCAACTCTTATATTGAGACAACATTTATGTTGGCTTACAGGCCAAGGTCAGAGGTTCAATTCATTATCATCAAGGCAGGAGCATGGTAGCATCCAGGCAGGCATGACAGTAGAGGAGCTGAGAGTTTTACATTTTTATCAAAGGAAGCCAGGAGCAGACTACTGTCTTCTAGACAGCTAGGAAGAGGGTCTCAATGCCCACTCCCACGGTGGCACATTTCCTACAATAAGGCCACACCTAATAGTGTCACTTCCTGGGCCAAGCATATTCAGACCACAAGTATCTTGTAGACTTTGTTCCCTTTTATTGAAGTGGTCTTGAAAAGATAGCTTAACTAAGAGAAAGAGAACCTACAAATGAAGTCCAAGGCCATCTGCCTCCAAAGAAATTAAAGCTGCAACTTCCTAGTAACCAAAGAACATTGCATCTTAAACCCCAGCATGTTGTAAAGTACACCTTTTGCCTCTAATTTCTGTGTTCTACAGAGGGAGACTGAAATTAAAATTGGAAGGAAAAAAACACACCATGATTGAGCTTAAGTACATTCTAGTAAAAAGAAACTGAAAATGGGGCAAAGGACAGTAGGTCAAGTAATTCACTTTGGCTTACGATACCTTGGTTAACCTCAGAATGGATGTACAATGGATACAGGGTCACACTGTAAAGCCTAGGCTGACTTCAAACCTATGGTCCTCTTCCTTCACCCTCTGCACCCTCCCAAGTGCCAGGACTACAGGCATGCTCTGTGTTGCCTTTGTTTCCTTTCTTCCTGAAAGGGTCTTATGTGGCCCAGGCTGACCTGGTACTCAACATGTAGCTGAAGTTGACCTTGAACTCCTAATCCTCCTGTCTGTGCTTCCCAAGTGCTGGGAGTTAAGTTTGCACCACCATGCTAGGCTTTGTCCTGGGAGTCAAACCCAGGCTTCCTTTAATGCTGGACAAGCACTCAATAGCTGAGGGCCATCTCTAGCCATCCTCCGTTTCTTGAATGAGTTTATAATCATATTTCCCCTGTTTTAATCTTTGGACTATCTTAGAATATACATAGAAAGATGCAAGAACTTGGATGAGAAGTGCCAATATTTGCTATTTGAAAAATATTCCTCTGATAATAAAAGCTTAGCAGACCTGTCTAGTGAAAGGTTTGGCATTTTGTTCACTTCTTTGGTTATAGGTTTAATTTAGCAGCTCTACATATATCTGGCAGAACCTGGGCTATTTTCTATTATGGCTGACACAGCCTTTTCCATATGCTGGCTCAACAAGAAATGCTAGTTTTCTCATTTTTGTTAGGGTCCTAGTTAAACCAAAAACAAAACAAAAACCTTCTTACTGGATATCATATCCTACTTCCCAACTATCACATATAAACTACTCTCTCTATTACCCCATTCTGGGTAATTTGCCAACTGCCCTTGTAAATAGTAAATAACAACTCACTGCCTTGATTCTACTCCAATAGAAAGGAGGTTGATGAGTTGCTTCCTGTTTTGGTTGGTTGGTTGGTTGATTGCAGTATTGGCAGTTGAACCCAGGACCTCACATGTGCTAAACCGACACTCTCCTACTTACTCCTCTAGCCTAAATTCACTACCTTAAGAGAGAACTTTTCTATCCTCAGAGTGACTATTAGGAACCGCTGCCTGATAGTAACTAAACCAGTGTGTAGTTTGTTACCTGGTTAGAAATGTGGCAACACTTAGCTACTCCCAAGCCTTCTCTTCTCCAACACATAAGTCAGCTGGATAACTCATCTTTTCCTGGGGCAGTATCCTCCTCCAAGTCACTCCTTAGAAGTGTATCCTTCAAATGTGGCTTTTGGCCAGCTGAGAGCTTCCCTCTCTTGTTCATGCAGCAGCATTCCAAATGTGTGTGTCCTGTGATGACACTCTTGGTAGAAGAACTATGAAGTCACCTATGCATCACTGTCTACCTTACATCCTGTGGTATTGCTATACCTCCCGCAAATACTGCTAAAGTCTCTTAACTGCACTCCCAGCCTCCTTCACTTTTAGATTACAAAAACAGGCATAGTTCATTTACCCACAGCATGAGACAGAGGTGAAGCACACTGCATCCTTCCACTGAAGATTAGCACTAATATAGAACATTTTCTTTGTAGTACCTCAAAAAGCAAGACCTGGTTTCCATGCAGTTAGTACATGTCTGGCCAGTGGTCTCTAAGTGTAATTCCCATCTGCCCAATTCTCCATTAGGAATTTTCACTGGGAAACTAATGAGTGAGTTAAATACTCAGGACATTTTCTGAGTATATTTAGTGACAAAGAAATGATACTGGCTGTCGAAGACCCTGGTTAAGCCTGACATTCTCTTTCCTGCCTGTGTTATACTCAGCAAGTTATTTAACCTCTGAAGTCTGCAATCTACCTACAAATGATAATAAAGCTCCTATATTGCTGGGAACCGTGAGGTTATATGACAGGGCTTCATAAATTGAAAGCATTGCCCAATCTAAGGTTTCTTAAAGGAAACTTTTTAAAGTAAAAGTAAAAACATACTTAAATTAACATATGTCAAATGAAGTGTTTGCAGCTAATAAAGATATGAGGAAATATGCCAAAATTTTTTAACGTTACGTTTTAATCTGTGGGTAAATCCTATATATGTAAAAGAAATAAGTTACTACAGAGCAGTGGCATTGTGTGACTTACCCTTTAAAGGCTTTTTAAGTATTCAGTTCAGGTCAATAAACTTTTACTGACCACTCACTGTGCCACACCCTGTAATGCACTTTCTGGATAGAGATAACTGTTATGCCCCAGTTCACACAGTCTTTGTGAAAGGTTATGGTTTATATATTGAGCATATCTGGGATAGAACAGCCTGTAATTGACATTTTCTTAAACAGTCATATCAAGTAAGACGTAAGAGTTTCTGCACTGAAAAAAGTTCAGAGGGGCTTTAATTCTTTTGTATATGATAAAGGATACGTAATCATACAAGTGTCCTACTCAGTGAACATGATTTGGACTCCGTATTCTTTGTTGTTGTTGTTACTTGACACATGTTAGCAGACATATAGACAAATATGGGGCAGCCTGCCTTAGTCTCCCAAGTGCTAGCATTAGAGGTATATGCAGCCATGCCGGTTTTGTTCCCTGTACTTTTAAGGTCATTTTTATGCCTCTACATACATGAAGTATGATAGCTGGTGGAAACCCATGCCCCACAGCTTGCTGTAGCTCTCACCACATCGCTTCTCCAGCACTCTCCCACATTTCCTCCTCCTTCTCTGCTCTCTCCCCCTCTCGTCTCTCTTATGCTAGCAGTCTATCAGTGTCCAGGTGCTTCCCCTTCCTTTTTCCACGCCAGCACCCCTGGGCATGTCAACTAAAAACAACTTCTTTCATTTTCCTAGATACTAACATGTATGAGTATTTAAAAAAAAAATCAGAATGGGCTGTTTGTGGATTAATGATAACAAAAATATCCACAGACTCAAAAGCAATAATCAAAAGTAGTATTGGGGTCTGGGAGTGCTGCTCTGTTGGAGGAGTGCTTGTCAAGCATACTTAAAACTGTGAGTTTGAGCTCTAACAATGCATGAACCAGGTATAGTACATGCCTGTAGTCCCAGCATTTACGGGGTAGATACAGAAGAATGAGACGTTCCAGCTCATCTTCAGCTATATACTGAGTTCAAGTCTAGCCTGAATTGCATGGGGCTCTTTCATTTTAAAAAATGTTTTTAAAAAGTAATGGACAAAATCTGGTGGTATATGCCTAAAATCCTAGCACTCAGGAAGCTAAAGCAAGAGAATTTTAAAGCAAGAGAATTTGAGGCTAACCTGAGTTTCATATTAGATGCTATCTCAAAACATACACAAAAATCTGGATGCTCAACTAATAGTCTGTCTCCCGATTCTGTGTTTAGAAAGGTGATTTCTATGGCATATCTCCTGGCATTGCTTCTTGAATGCAATTACTTGGCAGGTGACTTCTCAAGAATGGATCTGGCTGCTCACCATTATAACCGCAGGGCCTAACAAGGTGCCATTGAAATGGTATTCAGTTAATATTATTCAGTGAATATATTGAGCTGAAAAGAATTCAGAAGCAGGCTTAGATGGATTAGGCTGAAATTGCTGAGATTTTTCAGTTAATGATTTTTTCTTTAAGCTTTCTCTAATTCTAGACAAGTTTCTTGTTCTCCAATTTAAAGTCATAACTTATATTCTCTAATTCAACAAATTTCCATCACCTAGATGACCTGAAAGCAAATTGAAATACTAGTCCCTGTTTCTTTAGCCCCCATAAAAGTGGTGAATAATTTCTTATTTCATCTAAACATACCTCTTAAACCCCTGCTCAGGCTGCTGCAGAGACCTGCCACCTCTTTCTCAGAAGGATACGGAGCTTCCTAAAAAGCAATCTTTGTTCATCTTGGTATTGTGCACTTGAGATGGTAGTTTCTCAGCAAATCCTTCCTGAGAGTTGGATACCATTCACATAAATAACCACTCCTAAGTAATGTGTACTTGGATATAAGCGTAACATTTTGTATTTGAAAGAAAGGCATGCTTGTCTAAATATTTTTGAAGGTCAAGTGATAAATAACTAGATACACACTGAAAAAAGTTGGGTTGCCTTTTATACCTATTATGTTTTTAAGGCCTGGAGTGGTAGTACATTCTTGTAATCCCAATATATCTGAGCTAGAAGAATTAGCCACAAATTTGAGGACAGCCTGTATACCAAGACTCTGTCTCAGAAGGGTGGGGGTGGGGAGCAGGACTGGGGATGTGACTCAGTTGTAGAGCACTTGCCTAGCATTCACTAAGCTCTTGTTTGGGTCCCCAGGACCTCATAATTGTTTATTGCTGAGTTCATTAATTAGATCAGAGAAATTTCAGAAGAGAATCTTTGAGGTTTTGTTTTTCCTAGAACTTTGTGAAAGTACTTAATTACAATTGCTGCCAACATATTTCTAACCACTCTAGGAAAAGAAAACAGTAAATGAATTTCCAACTCTTTTGAGAGACACTGGACCCTGGGTGTGCTTGCATGTCATTTGACTTCAACTGCTTTCCTTTTTTACTTAATTGTGTTTAATATGGTTAATAACTCCCAATCCCCGGGGAGCTGTCATTTAGAGAGGGGCTGAGCCGGAAGCTGTTTTAATTCTGGCTTTTGTTTCAGCCTCTAAATGTAATGCCACATGATTGTTGAGCCAACAGTAATCCAGTTTTAAAAAGAAAAAAAAAAAGAGTCTTCATAGTTATTACATCATCAAATTAATCCTGATTACATCAAATTATGTTGAAACAGACCACAGCTGTGTGCCCTGTTGCAGCAACTGCCTGAGGCCTCATCCACAAGATACATCTGGGTGTCAGGAAGATGTTTGGGGGTTTATTTTTGTTACAAAATACTAATGTACAGGGGAAACAACCTGTTCTCCTTCCACTGCTTGGTAGGAGCTGAAAACTTTGTGACTGCCCAGCAGCAGTGGAAAATCATCTCCAATACCAAAGAAGAGGGACCCAGGACCTTTTGTACAATTTTCCACAAGGGGAAAAAGTGTAAGAAGGAAAGTCAACGTAAGAACTGACTAGAGAAGAGGGGAACAGAGGTCATTAGGCTGTGTGCCTCAGAGTGCTAGAGCTGCTGGCTCAGGCCAGCTGTTGAAAACTGATTGTTCAGTTGGAATGTACCTAGTAAGCCGGCTGTTAAATAATATTTAAATTGTAACAAGAATGGAGAAGATGTGGATAGGTTGGAGCCCGGCTCAAACCTTGCAGGTAGGTGTGGCTGCTATGGAAAACAATCCATCAGTACTTAAGTAGTTGAACAGGGGGCTAGAGAGAGCTTAGTAATTCAGAATGCTTACTATTCTTGCAGAGCAGAGCATTGGTGGCTGGTTCCCAGCTCCCATGTGGTGGCTCACAAATGCCTGTAATTCAGTTCCAGGGTTCTGATACAATCTTCTGGCCTCTGTAGGCTCTTAAGCATATGTGGTGCACATACCCTCATTCAAACAAATGGTCATATATATAAAATAAGAAAAAAAAATTCTTTTTTAAGTTGAACAGACCTGACCCACCTGGACTACTGTTATGGTTTGGATTTGAAATGTCCCTTACAGGTTCCAGTTTTGAGTGCATATTCTCCAGGTATTGTTTTGGAAGGCTGTGGAACCTTTAAGAGGTGGGGCCTAACTGACCAAAATAGGTACTAGGGCCAGGATTTTGAAGACTATGCCTTCCCTGAATCCCCACCCCAGTCCTGCTTCATGCTCTCTTCCTGGTTCTGAGTCTGGGAAGAGTTTCTGCCACAGGCGTTCACTGCTGCCAGGTGCTCTAATCTCGGCATTCTCCACTGCGACAGCCTGAAACCAGTAACCAAATTAAACCTTTCTTCTCTGAACTTGTGTCACCATGATGCAAACAGCTAATGCAGCTACTTAGTGAGGTCCTACCAAAAAATTTAAAAAAATAAATAAATAAAAAGTTGATCAGAGACTTGAAACCATGTGTTTTATAATGTGTCTATGTTTTATGTCTTTATGCTGTAAGTAACAATGGAGTGTCTGTGTGCATCTTGAGACTCTACATTCAAGGATATTAAATTAATTGATAGCCTAAAATGGTCTGTGGGTAAAGGAAGGATGCGTATTTTCTGGCAAATACTCTAAAGCAACCCCTTCCCTCCCAGAGAGCCAGTTTTGAAAGCATTCAACATCTCCTCACAAGCTTTGGGCCAGTCATATTGGGGACCTGGAAAGAAATACAAAATGAGGTTGAGTGACCAACTGAGGCCTTTTTGATCCCCTACAAAACAGAAAGTGCAGATCCACAACCTGCAGACTCACATAGTGTAGAATGTAGCTTGTGCGGGGCAAGTGCTGTTCCCTTTGAGGGGTGGGCAAGCCTAGCATGTCTTCCTACCTTAGGCCTCCAACCTATGGCGATCTTCCTCTCTTTAATTCTTGAGTGCTAGACTACAAGCATCATGAACCATCATGCCCAAAAGAATAATCTCTGCTCCATGCTCAGTGAAACCATTTTGAATCAGGGGATGTGATTTCTCCTACTTTCCTAGTTCTGTGTGGGTAGAGAAGTTTAGTATTAGAACTGAAGTACTGTTAGTAAAGCCAGATGTCAGAATAACCAGGAAGAATCAGTGCTTACTCCCTGAGAGGAAGAAAACTGGATTTGGAAACCAAAGGTTAACAGAGTTAGCTCTCTGGAGCCTGAGGGTATAAGTCAAAAGGTCAGAGGAACCATGGATTTTGAAACTCTCCAAGAGTTACAGCTGTTAATTGGGCCAGCTCTATAGCCTTAAACTACACTCTAAGCTATACAGCCATCTTCATGGCTCAGGATTCCCTGCATTTGCTCAGCCTGTCCATCTAGGACAGTGGCTACAGTAGGACTTCTCTGGGATTCTGGGTGCTCCCAGTAGTCCACAGCCCTACTTGTCATCCCTTTTAAAGGAATGACCATGTATTGTGAATCTGACCTCAAAACTTAAGATGTACTCCTGCCCTCAAGGAACTCATAGCTGATTAAGTATCTACAGTAATGAAAGTGTGGTTAGTGCTAGGGAAGTGGGTCTTGATATGTATTCAAGGTCTAGTTTGAGCTTTGTCTCTCTGGAGCAGGTAAGGTGCTGGTCCTTGTTTGTAGAGCTCAGCATTTTTTAGGAGACTGACAAGTGGATTTGCAGCAGGATATATGTAGCAGTGATGTTGCTTTGGCCACCATAGCAAAAGCTATTCTAAAGAAACACTGGTATGCCTCCCTCCTTTCAGCTATCAGATCATTAAAACAACAAAATGAACACACGAACAAAGAATGTGTTAGCCAAAGAAGGGACTTGCTTCCTAGGAAGGGAGCCCGTACAGTTCTGACAGTTAGGGGCCAACTTCCAGGATAAACTGGAGCTAAGACAACGATTGGTCAGTGATTGACAGGACCACACCCGGACCAGAATTGCTTAGATACTTATGTCTTTTACCCTCTGTTTAAACCTAAGCCTCAAGTCAGTGCTCTCCATGGTATGAACTTGGGGTTAGGAGTTAAGTCACTGAGGCTTTTTATTTCTCAATATGGCCACACTGGATACATTTCCTTTCTCAGCCTTTCACCATTAATGGTCTCTTTATTGGCATATGAGGACAGGTAACTGTAGCTTGCTAAGGTTGCCAGGGACTATGTTTTCATCTAATGACTCCAGTAACATTGTCATCCCCCCAGCACTCTTGAAGCATGTCCTAGGAGGCTAACTGCCACAGAACAAGTAGCTATGGTCTGTCGTTTGTTTTGTTTTCCATTTTTTGAGACAGGAGCTCACTATGTAGCTCTGGCTATCCTAGAATTCACTGTGTAGACTAGGCTGGCTTTGAACTCACAGAGATGCACCTGCTTCTGGCTCCCAGAATGCTGGGATTAAAGTCATACACCATCGTGCCTGGCTGGTTCTGACTATTGACAAAGGTGAAAGTGGAAAACTGAACTAGCTTAAGCTTTTCAAAGAAATTTATTTAACAATTCATAGAGAAGAAACCAAATTAAGTCTTAATCACACCCGAAGCCCAGCATCCTCAGCCTTGGGTAATCAGATGGTCATTTGATGAGGATAATAAAGTTGGTTCAAAGCAACCAGGAAGCACCCAGAAACATCCCCCAGAGGTGAGTGTCCTGAAGGTCACCATCACCAGCTGAGATGGCTCATCTGCTCACACTGACTTTTTCACAAGCAGCACTCTGCTCTGAAATGAGCCTGTCTTCTAAACTGAAGGGAGAAAAGGCAGAAGGGCTAGGGCACAAACATCCAACCCCACAAGCAGGCCAATGACTGACGTCAAGCCTTGTGAGAATGGTTATTAATCACTCCAGCCTGGTGTGCAGTTGAGGACAGCTCTTTCCAGCTCTCTCAACCCATTCCTGGGATCCTTCCACCAGCCATGCACCTGCTGCTGGCCACAAACCCTCAGCTTTGAGACAGGCACGAATGCAGGCTGCCTCCCATAACATTCAAAGCCACACTGCACCCATTAGGGCCCAGGCTTTGTGGAGGAGATGGCAACAAGGCATGGGTGGTGTCTGTCTCTCCCGGGCCCCACTGCCCCTCCTACCCCAACACACACACACACACACACACACACACACACAAATGTGTGCATGTCTTAAATCTCTGCATGGCAACCTCCCCTAAAATGTTCATTTCCTGGGAACTTAATGGGAAAATGGGATTAATGTCCCAAAGAACTCTTGGGGCTGGCTATTAATTCCCGTTTAGGAAATACCAGTGGTCTTTAATCAAAATTGCCTAAATTACAATCTAGTGAAGCATGTCCTTGTAGGGCTTAGGGGTCGGTGTCATTCCAACTATTTCCAATAGATGGCACCCATCTTCATGTAAATAAATCATTCGCATAATTTGTTTTCCTTTTTTTTTTTTTTCCAGGGAGATGGGGGGGCTGGGGAGACAACAGCGAGCGAGCGGAGAGGACACAGTAAAAGTCCAGACAGGAACATTCTGTCCAAGGGCTGTTTCCAGGCCTAACACACTTCTGAGACTCTGAAGACAGAGCCAGGGAGCCCAACAATCATGCTTCCTGGGTGCAGCCTGGAACCATTGATAAGGACAGTGAAAGTCAGGGCAGAAGAGCAAGGGCACTAAGTGTAGCCCCCTGCCTGAGTTTTGGACAAGGATTGGGAAGTTCAGAAGACTTCCCCAAACCCTAGCTATGTAACTGTTATATTTCAAGACCCTTTCTGTCTTTGATCACAAAACACCAGACTGCCAATTTCATGTGAACTTAAAATAACAACCCTATCTTTGCTAAACAAAACCAACTCCGACTAATAGTTGATGAGTCTCCCAGCCTGTGTCTTAAATCTCACAATCCTCAGATTAGTATTCCCACCCTCCTAGGAAAGGGTAGGGCATATTTCTGCTTGACTTCCATCACAAACCCTAGAAGCAGGCAATCTTTGCAGATTTCTCAGGCTGCAATCCTGGAGACTTGGCACCAGGACTCGAATGTGAATGGAATCAGGGTTGCTTTATTTTGACTGGGAGTCAGTGCCTCCTGGTTAACTTGGCAGACTAAGTATTTTGATATTTATGTCTCACAAAGGGTGTAAGGTCCTGGGAGCCAGAGGTTTAAAATGGTCATAACTCTAGTGGTGGTTTAAGAATCCCTAAATTAAAAAGTCAAGGGTGATTACCAGATAGAGCCTAAGCATTCTAGCTTCATGTTCTGTCGAGCTACTCTGGATACTTGAAGGTCAGTGAAATAGGTCAAAGGTCTCTCCATCTCTCAGGGTGCCTAGAAAAGCTAAGCACAGGGTAGGAATCAGCTTTTACAATTGAAATGGTTAAAGATTCCCCAATCCAATCAAACAAAATCTGTTGAACTAAAGGATGTCCAACTATCTAAAATAACTAGCTTTGCCAAACCCAAATAAAAGACCAAAATATCCAGAAAACAAAGGTTACGCTGAGGCACTGCAAGATGCTGCCTCTCTAGTTCATGCATCCACCGAACAAGATGCTGCCTCTCTAGTTCATGCATCCACCGAACAAGGCCCCATAGATAAAGCTGGTCACTAAGCACTTTCCAGAGAAACTAGAAGGGAACCTGCCTTTTAAAAGCTGTTTGCAAAGGTGCTTTGTGAGTTGAAAAAGAACTCTTACCAAAGGTTTTAGTTTTGGTTTTCTTTTTCCTCCGCCTTCCCCCTGGAGCATTGTATGCTTCCTGGTCCTTTATCTCAACCCCCCCAACAGTCACATCTATATAGGAGAGATCTCACTGCAAGTCAGTGGTAGGAACTCTGGAAAATTCTATCACAATTTCTTGTTCTTTTATACCTCCTTGTTTTCCAATTCATTGTGTTCTGTAAAACTGTAAAACAGTTTCCTTTTACTGGATTCAGTTCTCCCAGAGGCAGTATGGGAGAGCGCCAGCTGGACTTTGTTTCTCAGCAATAAGGTCTAGTCCCACCTCCCCCCAGCACCCTCTGATCTACAGACATTACAGCAATCCATCACTCTGAGGGAAAAAAAAAACAGGTGAGAAGACTGCTCTCCCCTCCTCCTTCCAAAACACCTGGATTAGAAAGGACCGCATTGTATCAGCTGTGGGACTTAAGGCTGTCTGTAAAATGGGTATAATTACTGCCTACCCAATTTGTAGGATAGTGAAGATAAGCGCTGTGAAAAGATGAATGCAAAACGCTCCCAGCACACAGTGGGTCTGTTTGCTGCTTCTCTGGCCTAGAGACGTGAGAGTTAACGTACAGCGAAGCAGGACACTCATTTTCAACCAGAATCGGACTTACTGAAACCTGAAACTGTGGGAATGGGACAGGAAACTGGAGCAGCCCTAGGATCTCCACAACACCCTGGGGAGGAGGGGTTGAGAAGAGGCTCGCTGTTGGATCGAGGGTGGGCAGCCTCGCCCCGGCACCACTCAGAGGTCTTCACGACCCCGCCTGCTGCAGCTCCAAGCTTGGGGGCGGGGGGTGGGGGTGGGAGAGGGAGACCAACCTCAACCGCCACCGAGCTCCTGAGGGCGCCCTGGCTGGCGGCAGCTCTCCTCGCCTCAGGCCTGTGGGGTCCGAAGCCGGGGGCGGGGGAGTCGGCCTCGGCGCCGGCTGCCCGCAGGGACCGCGCGGGGCTGTGGGCGTGGCGAGCTCCCGCCCGCTGAGGCGCCCTGGTGGGGCTGGCTGTGTGAGCGCGCGCGCGCGGCCGGAGGGCGGGCGGGCGAGCGGGCGGGACTCGAGCGCGCGCCTCCTCGCCGCCTAGTCCTCGCCCGGGGCCGCCCGGCCCCTCCCCTCCCCCGCAAGCTGCGCACCGGCAGCCGGCTGACCCAGCAGCCTGCGCCCGCGCCCTTGTCCGCGCGAGCCGGCGGCGGGCTCCAGTGAGCCGGCGACATGAGCGGCAGCGGGGACGACGTGGTGTGTACCGGCTGGCTGAGGAAATCGCCTCCCGAGAAGAAGTTGAGGCGCTATGTGAGTGAGGCGAGCGGGCGCGGCCCGGCGGGCGGACGAGCGGGCGAGCGGGCGGGCGGCCGGGGGCTGTCCCGCGGCCTCTGAGGTGGGGGCGCTGAGAGAGGCCCGGGGCGCGGCGAGCCGGGGCCCCGCGGCCTCCGAGGGCGACAGCGGCGGGCGCGAGCGGGGCGCCTCGCACCTGTCACAGGTGCGCCGCCGAGGGGCGGGGCGCGGGTCCGGGCTGCGGCTCGCCGCCCGCCCGCCCGCTCGCCCGCTCGCCCGCCCGCCTCCCCGGGAACTCCTCTCCCGGGCCGAAGTTTGGAAGCGATCGTTCCGGGCGAGCCCGAGAGTAAGCGCCCGGGGCTGAAGGGGACGAGTCACCCCGAGCGGGAGGGTAGGCTGAGGGGCCGCGCGGCCCCGGGCCCACAAAGGGCGAAGCGCCGCGCCCCTCTCCCGGTCCCTTTCTCTGTCCGCCCCTCCCCGGTGGCCGCCTGCTTCCTGCCCGTCCGCGGCCACTGCATCACGGGCGGCAGCGTCAGCGGCATGTGCAGCAGCGCTGGTCTTAAGTGACTCATTTGTTTGTCCCCTCTTCTTTCCCATTATTCCGAATGTCTCTCACATAACCCCCACCCCCCACCCTCAAACACACACACATCGCGGTCCTCCGCCCCACCGGGTGACACTGCAGCTTGGTCCTCTAGAACCGGCCAGAGTTTTGTGTCGTCCAGCCCTGGGTGTCTGGGATCTGGAGACGTGGGTCTGAATTGCTAGATGGTGCTAGCTGGCTGTGTGTACTGACACTGGTGAGACGGGCTGTCCCCTCTGGGTGACAAACTGGCAATTGGGATGGGGGTGGGGGGCACCGTCTTCTTCTTTAGCGAGGTCAGAGAACAAAATGGTGCCAGGATCCGAGATTGGGGTAGTCTGAGGAGTTTAGAAATGGAAAGTCCGTTAAAGGAGTGCAGGTCCTCCCATCTTCTCCCTCTTCACTTGCCAAGAAATGTCCTTGTTCTGCTGACTGGGAGTGCTGGACTCTGAGAAATCACTCCCACAGCCTGGAAGTGAGCGGTTGCTTCCAGCTGCAGTGCATCAAGGGAGCTCCCAACAGACCCTGCCCTCTGTCAGCTGCACTAGTGGCTGGCCATGAGGGACACAAGCTTACCAGAGTTTCCTGTCTCTACTCCCCAGATCAGAATCAAGGGACTTCTGGCCTCTGGACTGAGGAAGTGACATTCTGTTTTTCAAAGGAAGTGTTGTTGTTGGGGAGTGCAAGTGTGTCAATGAAACCAGGCTCTGACTTAGGTCACTCGCTTGCAGGGAGAGGGGGAGGGGGGAGGGCAGGGAATCTAAGGATTTAGTGCATGCCTTTTGAAAGTGGACAGAGATTTGGCATACAGTAATATAGTAGAGGTGTTTAAGCTTTAAAGCTCATTTGGGAGGTTGGATGTGAGTAAAATATTTTAATTACTAGAAGCTGTTTTGTTTTGTTCTGTTGCCTGTTGCTGTAGCCTAGGCTTGAACTGCTAACACTTACCTTTGGGAAACAAGAGACAGGAGGATCAGAGGTTCAAAGCCAGCCTATCTGTTTAGGCCCACTTAAGCTACAGAAGACCCTGTCTCTCATTTGCATACCAAACAACACACACACACTATGGATGCACACAACTTCAAGATGGCTTAATGGGTAAACCCAGTGTCCCTCAAGCCTGTTGACTTAAATTTGATCCCCTGGGACCCATATAAAGATGGAAGAAGAGTTCTAACCTGCACACTCATGCTGTGGTGTTGAGTGCACTCACACAGTCTCTCACACAATAATAGTTAAGAAAATTGGGGGGATGACCTTATGGGGGTAAGGTGGTTGTTCATGCCTACAGGCATGAACATGCATCCAGCATCTAGAAGATGGAGGCAGGAGTGTCAAGAGTTCAAGATCATCCTTGATTGCTTAGTGAGCTCAAGGCCAGCCCAGACTACATGACTAGCCACTGAAATAGTGTCCAGTTTAAAAAAAAATAAAAATTTCAGATTAGAAAGGAATGTAGCATAGTTGGTCGAATGTTTGCTTAGCATACAAGATGTCCTGGGTTTTATCTGAGTACATCATAAACAGTGCTGGGTGGCACAAGCCTGTAATCCTAGCATTCCAAGGAGGAGGGGGAAGGAGGATTAGAAGTTCAGGTCATCCTTGAATTTGAGAAAACAAACAAAAATACTACTTTAGAGGTCTTTGGAACTTTGTTTTTGAAATAACTTGTAAAAAAGTTCATACTGTTGCTACTTTGACTCATGACTGTATCAACCCTTACTATGAAGATTCTCTTTATGACCTAGCTCTTGAGTATTTTTTAGAATAGCTTTAGCTCAAAAATATCTAAGTTTGGAGGCTTGTGTTAAACACAGATTTTACCCATATAAACTCCTTAGCAGTCTTGGGTCCTCTGATGACCTCAGCCTCCCTCTCACACACATTCCCTTTGGCTCCAGCCCCTAAGGCATCTGACACATCAAGCAACAGCTTGGTGTGCCTGGAAGCCTCTCCCACTGTAGAAAGAAGTTCAGACCTCCTACTTGAAACAGCCAATCAAATAACTTATGCTTCCAGTACAGCCTCCTTCTACATCCACCACATTTCTGGAGGAAACAGTTGGCTTTCACACACACACACACATACACACACACACACACACACACACACACACACACACACACACACACACACACGATTGGGTGTAGGTCTTTTGGGTTCTAGGCAAAAAGTCTATCACTGAATCTCAAACCCTTATATTTACTTTTTTCTTTGAAAATCTCTGCCAACGGTTTTAGGTTAGATCCTTGCCCTTGGTTTCTTAGAAGCCCAAATGAATTAGACTCAAACTTAGAGGCATTTCCCAGCCTGATTGCTACATGCATAACCCCTAAATAGCTATTGTGACTGGTATACATAATAGTCATGCGGTATTGTAGATTGGCATTTCTTTATTTTAAGGATGCATCAAGCATCAGAGATAAGGGGGAAGTAGCATATTAAATACATGACAGTTAAAGGCTATTTTGAAAACATAACTCTCTAATTTGTGGGGGAAAGTAGGTAGGTAATAGGGAAAAAACACAACTTGGGAGAAGCTACGTTGTCAGGGAATTGTTTTGTTTTGTGACAGGGTTTCACTCAGTAGTCCAGCTGGCCTGGAACTCACTGTATAGCCCAAGCTAGCCTTCAATTTGAGGTGGTTTCCTGATTCTGCCGTTTTTGAAGGCTCATGCCACCACATCCAGCAACTGGGTTTTGTTTTTAGGGGTTTTTTCCCCTCATTGGATTTTCTAACTGATTAGACATATGAAATAACAAATGACCTAGAGAGTATTTGTTGTGTGTCCCAAAGACATTGAGTGGGAAGAAGGAATATATTGAGTATTACCCTTGGTGTATCATGTGGTTGCACTGAGAGGTTGACAAAGAAACAGCCTCATTCCCATGTATGTATGTGAGTCCATGCATGCATGAGATCACACAAATACTTGTATTTAAATGTTAAGCAGGACTTTTGTGGAGGAAAAATTACAGCCTACAATGAATTATAATTTATTATAATTTCATACTGTTAAGGATTTGAGGGGAAAGACGATTGGTTACAGCACTGCCCCCTGGTGGTTTATTTGAAGAAAGTTGTATTGATTCTAATGAAGAGCTGAAGGAAGCAATTAACTGTTCTTTTATTATCATTGTTAAGTATGTGTATTCCAGGCTTTGGATTAGTTAACTAACCTGTCCCTTCACTGTTTGTTGATGACCTTCCCTTCTGTCATAAAGAAAATCCATCAGGGTATGGCCCTAGTCAATTTTCCAAGTTTACTCAGTGTTTATGATTCTCTTCTTTTTTTCCTCTTCTCAGAGTAGATAAGGTGACCCACTGTCAGAGCTAATTCTACTACCTGTACTTTGGTTCCTATTCTCTCCTACTTGCTCAGACAATTCTTTCCATTTTGGGTAATTTTTTAAATTAGTTCTTTGAGAATTCATATTCGCTCTTTCCTCATCTCTTCCCAGATCCAGCCCTTTCCTTACCAGCCAACTTTCTGTCCTATTCTCCCCCAAACCTATTAAACCTAACTTATGTTATCCATATAATCTTGGATGTGTGGCCTGGCACTGTAGCATGATCAACCCACCAAAGGCAAGGATTAAAGGGTGCCACCATGCCTACTTATTGATATTTAAAAAGGACTAGATATTTATCTCACTGATTTTTATCTATTGCCTTTCTCTTTCCAGTCCCATTGATTTTCTGTTCTTTATTGTAACCTTCATTTTGTTTTGTTTTGTTTTGTTTTGTTTTCTAGACTGTAACTCACTCTGTAGACCAGGCTGGTCTTGATCTCAGAAATCTGCCTGCCTCTGCCTACCAAGTGCTGGGATTAAAGGCATGCGCCACCACTGCCCATTCTAGTAGCATTTGATTTATATTATTTTTCTAAGTTTCTTTTTTAATGTGGGAGCTTAAATTACTGATTTGAGACTTTCCCTCTAATATATCATTTAGTGCTATAAATCCCCTCTGAAGATTGTATTGTTTATTCTAAAATTTTAATCAGTTGTATTTTTATTTAGTTCAATGTATTTTTTTTAACTTCTCTTGAGACTTTCTTTGATTATTTAGATGTATGTTGCTTAGTTTCCAAATGTTTAAAGATTTTCTTGTTATATCTCTGTTCCCAAATTTTTGGTTGGCTCCATTTGGGAATAAAATACATTCTGTATAATAAAAATTATTTTAACTTTTTTGAGATTTATTTCACTCTTGGGAATATTTTATAACCCAAAATATGATTTTCTTCCTTTATGTTCTTTGGGTACTTGAAATGATGTTTATTCAACTATCATGAAGTAAAGTAGGCTACAAATGCCAATTAAACAAGGCAAGGTCATGTGAAAAGGCATGGTGGGTCATGTGACAAGGCATGGTGGGTCATATGTATAATTCTAGCACTTTGAGTGGTAAAGTGGGAGCATTATAGCCAGGAGTTACATGGAGTGTTTGAGACCAGTGTAGGACTATATAGCAAGATACTGTCTCTAAAGACAAAACAAAAATTACTTTAATATAGGCCATTCTCCTGAGCTTCACATGTATAATAGTTTTTGTATACATGTGTGTTCTAGTGCTTATGGATACCATAAGTGGTCATTAGAGCCCTTAGGACTGGAGTTCTAGATGGCTGTAAATCACCATGTGAACTGGAACTGAACATAGATCCTCTTAACTGATAAGCCATCACTCTGGTCCCCTGAGCTTTATTATATTTTATTTAAGAGATTAGGAGCTCATGCAGCCCATGGTAGTCTTGAATGTACTGTGTAGTCCATGCTGCCCTTGAATCTCCTGAGCTTGTTGTCATCAACATTATATCATATTTCCTCATGTAGAAGTAATCCACATGTTTAGCAGTGAATGAATAGATAAGAAAAATATGGCATTTGCATACAAAAGAATAATAGCTTTAAAAATATTGACACATGGATATGCTATAAAATACATGAACTTTGAGGGTATTATGATGAATAATCTACTCACAAATGACAATTATATGACTATTTTCATAACTTATCTAAACTAGTGATAGAAAGATTGGTGATTAGGAAGGTCTGAGAATAGAGACTGTAAAGAACTATTGTAGAGTGGATTCAAAGCTCAGTGATATAAACTGAAAGAGTTCTGAATATGGATGATAGTAATGGTGACACAATACTATGAATGTCCTTAATGCTAGCTCAGGATATTTCATTTATTACCTAACCACCTAAAGTGGTCAAGATGGTTGATTTTATATTTTGTGTACTTTAGCATAATTTAAAAATCAGAACTTCTTTTACACTGAAGAGATAGCTTCTGGGTTCAATTTCCAGCACCCACTTGGTAACTCACAACCATCTGTAATTCTATTTCCAAGGGATCTGATACCCTCTTCAGGGCTCTGTGTACACCAGGCATATACATGGTACACAAACACATATGCAGACAAAGCTTCTATATAAACATATAATAATAATGAAACTATTTTATTTATTTATTTATTTATTTATTTATTTATTTATTTATTATAATTAAGTACACTGTAGCTGTCTTCAGACGCACCAGAAGAGGGAGTCAGAACTCATTACGGGTGGTTGTGAGCCACCATGTGGTTGCTGGGATTTGAACTCATGACCTTCTGAAGAGCAGTCGGTGCTCTTACCCGCTGAGCCATCTCACCAGCCCCATGAAACTATTTTTTTAAATTTTCACTTGGTAGGGGTTAGAGATATTGCTAGTATTACTTCATCTTATTTGTAATTGAAGAGAAAAGACAATGGAATCTCCATAGCCTTAACTCATCAGCATCCGAGAACCAGAGGCAGTGAATTTACACAGATCTAGAAATCACATCTGTTCCTTTAACGAATGAAACTTCTTTGGCATTGCTTTCTATCTCTGGCTGATCTGTCTCTATATCACAGGAAAAAATAGAATATGATAACTTGGTGCTACAGCAAAATGTGCAGAAGTGTAAGGCAGGCCTCTACCAGCATCCAAATTAATTTTAACAACTGTAAATAGAGAATATATTACATTCTTTCCCTTCCTGAAGAAATAAATCAGTACTTAACTCAGGCTTCAATGAATTTATAGACTAGGGAAACAAGAAATGCACATGAAAAGCAGGATGCTGCCCTTGTGTGGAATTATATGATTCAGGAAACAAACTGTATAAAGACAAACTGCTCTAGGTATAGAAAAAGACAAGAGTTTTGAGACAGAAGAGGACCTGAGCTGAACTCAGAAGTTTATGGGCTAAAATGAAATACGGTGTGTAGGATGACACAGGCCATGAATATGACATTAGAAATGGTAAATCCATCTAGAAAGGAAGGGTCAAGTCCATAGAAGAAAGCAGAAAGAGCTTTGACAGGTAAATGTAAATGTAGAGCAGAGGAGGGATGTTCTATAGAAGTCCCTAGATGACATTTACTGGTGAAAAACATCCCTCTTACTCAGTGACCTCATAGATGAACACATTTACAATGTGAATATCAGTGTATGCTAACGAGGTTTATCTTCAGAAGACCTGCCTCAGTGTTTCAAGGGTCATTGGGTCCTTGATTGGATTATTTCTTCCTCTGCTGTCTACTTTATTGCCTGTAAACTTGGAATGATGTTTCTTACTCCACTGAGTTTTTAAATTTACTGGGTAATGTGGAAAAGAAATCTGAGCACTATGTCAAGCACAAAGGTGTAGTGAAGTATTTAGTGTTGGAGAAGGTGGCAGGACAGGATGATGCAAATTTATACTTATTCAACACTTCATAGGTAATCTGAACTTGAGCATGGGTGTTTTGCATCCATTTCTCTCTGGGGCCAGACTACAATAATATTGTACTACTAAGTATAATTCTGAAGCTAGAATTGTGTGCTAAGGAGTTAGATATTCCTGGAAGAAACATCTCAAGGGTCTTTCAGTTTCAAGGAATGGAAATTAAATTGCAGTGATTTGCTTGAAACTATGACTTTGAGAAATATTTGTGTGATGGGAGCATGGAAATGCATGTAAGAAGCCACATTTGACATTAGTCTAAAATTAAAAAAGCTTTTAGGCAGTGGCATATTAGTTTTAGTTGCTTTCATAAAATTTCATAATTAAAAGCAACTTAGGAAAGAAATTTTATTTTAGCTTATAGTTCTAGAGTGTTTGAGTCCATAATGGCTGGGTGCCGGAGCAGGAAGCTAGCTAATCACATTTCATCTACTCACCAGGAAATAGGGAGTGAACTGGAAGCCCAGTGTCCCTCAAAATACAAGTTCAAATGTACTTCCTAAAGACTCCATATCCTCCACAAACAGCACCACCAACTAGAACACAACTGTTCAAATACCTGAGCCTATGGGGAACATTTCTCATTCAAACTACTAGTAGTGGTACTACTAGAAGTAGTAATGTTTCAAACTCAACTTAGAGATTCTTTTCAAGTTTCCCTAAAATGAGCCTGTTGCAGGACTTACTTCTAAAACACATTTTTACCTTATACTGAACAGTCAGTTTCTTCTTGCAATTTACAGACAATGTAATGTCTTATTTAGCATAGGGTATAAGTATGGTGCCATTTATTGGACAACAGCTCAAGGCCAGGAGCCATCATTGTCATTAATTTATTTTAACTACTATACTCTCAATTTTAAGCTTGCTGCTTTTACTGATTTACAGGTTGTTGGGATAGTGAGGGTAAGGAGCTCAGGAGATATCTTAGTTAATGGAGCATTTTTCCATTAAAGCTTAAAGATCTGAGTTCTATCCCAGAACCCACACAAAGCCAGATGTGGTGGCACATGCTTGTATTCCTGGTGCAGGAGAGGTAGAAGCAGTAAGATCTATGGCACTCACTGGCCAAGCAGCCTAGCCTAATATGTGAGCCCCAAGTTCCAGGTAATAAATCACAGATAGATGGCTCCTGAGAAATGACCTTATATTGTCCTTGATCATCATGAGCTCTTGTATATGCATGCACATAACACATAAAAACAGTGAATTGATTCTCTTACTACCCTTCAAACAGATCAGTTATGATAGTTTTTGAGTTAGTATCTATATGTGTTACCCAGACTGGTCTTGAACTTAGTATAAAAGCTGCTTCCTACCCTAGCCTCCTGAGCAAATAGAACTACAGGCATGTACTACAATCTGGCTCTTAGTGGTTTTTTTTTTTTTTAATAACTGTGAGCTCACAGGATTAAATATAATCAACACATTTGAACCTATGGTATTTGTTTTTCTTTTTGAAGCTCAGATTGTACTGTCCTTGCCCTGTAGCACCCTATTCAAGTTGGTTTCTCTCATGATACTACTAGTATAATGGTTTCTTTATACTATGATATATGACAAGGTCTTCTAGGATCTGTATATCTTGATCCAGATATAGAATTAACCAGTTCCTTAAAGGATCTGGATTTCTTTTATGAAAAGTGCTATATAGAAACCCACTATAGAAATCAACATAATTGTTATTATGTTGATTGCACAGTTGGTTTTTACGTGTTAATCAACTATCAAGGAGGTAACATTCTGTTTGGTTTTCCCCATAAACTGTAATTATAAATAGGTGCATTTACTTCTGCATAATATTTGTCCAATTTGAATTATTAGAAATTTTGATTATATAGAAAAAGAAAATTGTGAAATGATTAAAGAATCATATGGTATCGCATATTATCAAAGCATTACTTTTGTTTCATCTGTTCCTTTACTCTTTCTTGTTTTCTTTTCTTTCTTTTTCTTCCTCTTTCTTCCTTTCTTTTTCTTTTTCTTTCTTTCTTTTTTAAAGCTTATAACACCTGCTATTCCCAGGGGACCTCCCAGCCCAGCCCAACCCTGCTTAGCTTCTGAGGTCAAATGAGATTGGGTATGGTCTCCTTTTAACATTTTATTGCTTAAATATTATAAAACAAATCCTAGAAGCGTATATAATTCGTAAAATTCTCATCTTAGTGAAGATATCATATATTATGTACAGATATCCTCAGTTAGACATTTATGTTGTTTTCAATTAATTACCATCATATGCAATGTGTATGTCATATAGGTGACACTTGATTAAGAATTTCACCAAGCTGCTGAACCACAGTTTTACATATGTAGCATGATATAACTACAATTCACATGTGAAATTTCATGGAAAGAAATCAGCATCATTCCAACTGTGAAAGTTGGAGCTATGATGGTTTTCACAGTACAGTCCTTTATGCTTTAAAGTTATGAATGAACATTATATTAGGGTTAATGGCATTTCCTTTAATAAGAAAGAACTGGAAGGGGATGGCTCAATGGGTAAAAGCTTACTATCAAGCCTGATATCTTGGGTTTGATCTCTAGAACCTACATAGTAGAAGGAAAGAACTGATTCCCCCAAGTTGTGCGTCATACAAGTGCTGTGGCATGCACATATCCTTGTCCCCTTGCATACAGGCAATTGATTAATTAACTAAAGAAACAACTAGAACAGGAACTAACTTTTTCACTTAGTAAGATGATCTTCGGTTTCATCAATTTTCAGTAAATATGATTTCATTATTCTTTATGGCTGAGTATGAAAAAAAATCCAAGTAAATTTTCAGACGCTAGAGATACATGTCTTCATATTCTGTTTGGGGAAAATCCTCAAATAACTGTTAAAAAAAGAAAAACATGGTTTCTGAAGTTAGTCCGGGATTGGAATCCAAACCTCCCATTGTTGTGTGGGATTGAGTAAATATTTTTGCCTTTCTGATCTTTAATTTCTTGACCTTGGAGAGTCTGTGTAAAGGGAGAGGCACGTAAGACCAGTCACATTGTAGTATCTTAAGAGCTGCACACAGGGATGCCAGGTCTGGTGGGAAGGCATCTCCTTCAAGGGAAAAAAAATCAGAAGTGGGAGAAATTTGAGGTAGGCCTCAAATGAATCACAATCAAAATGTCACATGAGGGAAACTAGAATTATAATTGAAAAACCTTCAAAAGAAAACTACTAAACTAATAGGCACATTATTCACTTATTCCTCCTGGGTTGCAGGAGAGTCTCTGTCCAAGTTATATTTCATTTCTCCTTTTGTTATAGGGTCTTATGTATTCCAGATAACTTTTTACTTGATGGGTGTATAAGGATAACTTCGAACTTCTGATCCTCCTATTGACCATATGAGTGCTGGGATTATAAGCATATGCTACTATATCTAGCTTTAGGTTATTTTAAGTTTTCTTGTCTACAGCCACCCAAGTCATTTCTTAACTATATTATCTATTTATATCTCAGAGTATCTAACATTTGAACAAGCAATTCCTTGTTTTCCTATATGAGTTGATAATACATGAAAATATATTCAAACTCAGCAGCAATCAAAGAAATCTAGATGAAATTGTTATTTTAAAAAATTATGTCAGCATCAAAGAGGAATCATGGAAACTGAAACTCTACCTATCTTTTCTGAAAAAAAGTATATTTGTTACAATGTATCAAAAACCTTATTAATAACTATATCCTGCAAATTAGAAATTTTATTTATAAGAATTCATCCTAACTCTAGAAAAACTTTAAAGGATCCTAATATTATTTATAATAGTCAAGGTTTGGGATATAGGTCAGTGGTAGAGCATGTGCTTAGCATGAGTGAAGTTCCAAATTCAGCTTGCTAGCAAAATGAGTAAATGAACAAAAAAAAAAAAATTAGACCTTAGCCAAAATCAAAGAAGTAATATAATATAATATAGTATAATATAATATAATATATAGTAAAATACCTAAGTGTTCAAGAACAGAAGAATCACATAAATTTGGCACTGCAATAATTATAAGTTACCATTTATAGTATTTACAATATACTTGACACCATATCAACATCGCAGTAACCTATAAAGCAATTATGTAAGAGAATGCCAAATAGGATTTTCCTAGTTACCCCACAAAAGGTAAATATAAAGTACAGCTAAACACCAGAGGTAAAATCCCACAAGGTGAAGGGAGCAATCAGAAAGCAGGGCTGACATAGTTCTAAGACGTTTAAAGAAGTTATAGTATAAGATCTTCTAACCCAGTCATGACACGTTTCCCTGAACATCAGCCTTTTCCCACAAGGAAATTGTGGGCTCCTTGATATAGTAGGTTCTAAGAGAAATCAATTACAGGGAAAGAAAGGGGAAAGAAAAGAGGAAAGGAGAGGAGCAATGCCTGGTGAATATGTTTAGGCAGAAAACTTTCAGATCTGCATTTTCCAATCAGGACAAAGGGAAATGGAAGGACAGGAATGCTATCCCCCCAGCATTAGTATAGATAGAAGTCTGAAGGGTCTAATGGGCTCTTGCCAATTTTCTACCGAAGAGGGCTCAAGATACTAGAGGAGAGCAGAAAATGATCTGCTAGAGAACGAGAGAGCTAAATACAGTTCTTTAAGTTCTCAAGACCACACAGTGAAGAAATTCATCTTCCAGCAACACATCTAGGCTTGTTAGGCAATTGGGAAATCTATTCAGGAAAATGCAAAGCAGCCAGCAGCTGTTTGTCCTTCTCCTTACCCTATCCTCACACCTCACACCAGAACAGCTAGCGTCCAGAAGAGCTTGGGGAAGAGATAGCAAAGAGACTGTTCACCTTCTCCAAAGTGAGAAACCAGGCAGAAGGGTAGGAAAAATAAAGAAAACAAATCTATCCTTCATATCTGCAAAACCACTAGAGTAGGGTAGATTTCAATAGTGGATTTTGAATAATCCAGCATGGCAAGAAAGTTGTGTGGACTCTGCACACAAGGTACCTGTCTGTTTATGAAGGACAGGGAGATTCTGCCAGTTCTACAGAAAAACAGTATTGCTCACATTAACATTACTTTGAGCTATAGCTATTAAAATAACTGACAAAAGTTAGTATTATTTCCATTTTGCAGAATAGGAAGAAGAAAATAAAATACAATTTTTCTTTTTGTTTTATCAATTATCCCAGCTACTTTATAATAAATCTTTGGTCATACAAAAAGCATGTTTGAAACTCAGTAAAACAACATTTTTTTATTTTGTCCATAGATTCAGAATTCAGATAGCACAACAAGAACTTATTTGTACTTTCTAGCCTCAAGGCCCTAGCTAGGAAAGTGAGTGGCTTGGGATGTCTTGACAGATAGGAGATAGAATCATCTTAAGGTGTCTTCACTCACATACCTGCCACTCAGAAGTGCTGCTAAGCAGGGACTATTGACTCATATACTTGTGCATGTCTTCTGCGTGCAGCCTGGGCTTCCTCAAAGCACTCAGAGTAGACAGGCTTCCTCACATGGTGGCTCAGAGCTTCAAGAGCAAGTGTCTTTATGTCAAGACTTCATTTTAAAATGACCTAGCCTTAGAAGTTGTGTGTTATGTTTGCCATAATTTATTGGTTGAAGAACTCACAAATCCCTTTTAATTGAGGAAAAGAAACACAGACTTTGAATTTCTTGATAAATGAAATGTAAAGTATTTATAATATGTACTTAGTTATTAGATTTTGTTAAAATTTTATTTATTGTATATTGGTGCTAGGCCATACAAATGCCATGGTGTCTATGTGAATGTCCGAGGACAATGTTCAAGAGTCAGATCTCTCTTTTCACCATATTGGTCCCAAGAATTAAACTCATTATCTGGCTTGGCAGCAAGTGCCTTTTACTAATTATCTTGCTGGCCTAATTTGTAACCTCTACTTTTTATGGGTGTGTGGGCACACACCTCTCAAAATATGTGGGTACTTGCAGAGGCCAGAAGAAGGCATTAGATCTCATGGAGCTGGAATTACAGATGGTGTCTGTACACCTGACATGGGAATAAAACTTGGGTTCTCTGGAAAAGCAGTACATGTTCTTAACTGCTGGGCCATTTCTATAGTCCCCCAATTTGTGACCTTAAAAAAAAAGAAGAACCTCTCACAATGATAATCATTGTTAAGTATGGTCTCCTTTGACGATTTTCAAGGTTAAACCTCATAATTAAGTATTCTTTAAGTTTTTATCTTTCAAAGTTGTGTCTCTTTCCCTCTCTCTATCTATAATCTTCCTTGTTTAGGACAGCAGTTTCTATTATCTGTGTCCAGATCTCATCAGCTAAGGACAATGTCTGGCAAAACATTACTGTTTAGTATATAACCCTGACTTCTGAAAGAGATTGCTTACTGATGTTTTTGCAAGTGAGAGAAGAAAGTATCTATGTGATATACGTATGATACCCATATGTGGCATCTTCTTTTTTTGTCTAATCTAGAATGTACCGTGGAGTTATCTGCTGAGTTGTAACCAATGCTTTATGCCTTTGGGCATGCTATATAGGAACCCAAAGTGCAAGAGGTGTTGGTATTTGTTTCAGAGTCTGTACACCCTGAGAATCCTTTGTTCTAGCTGAGACCTATACTAATCCATTCATCTCTAAGTAACATCTAGATGCTACAAGCATGCTGTACTTAGGCTGTGTGTAGAGTTTGTGGTGGTGCAACAAGCTCTTCTTTGGCTTCTTCCTTCTGCTATATTCAAGTACTTGCTCCTGTGTTGTATGTTTGTCACAAAATGAACTATAGTCACCAGAAAAGTGTGTGTGTGTGACACACATTATGGGGAAAATGGAGTCCCAATATTTCTGTTACTACATTGCTTTGGTGTGAAGTGGGTGTGTGATTAGGACTGTATCTTTGTTCTGTGATTCTCTTCTCTTCATTGCCTCACAGAGTTAGAAGGATCAGGCTTCCCTCTGCCTTCCCTGTCTTGTATGGTTTCTAGATCATAAATCCTCAGCCAGAGCTTCTAGATCATATGACCTTTTCTAACTCAAGCCCACCTGAAAGTAGGAAGATAATTGAGGAATGGAATACACCAAGACACAAGTTAGGAAATCTTTCAGAAATGCTGATACATTATATCAAGGTTATAGACAAACTTCCTTCCATCAAACCATGTTTCTATGACCCCAGCACCATGCAGGAGTTTGAAGAGCATCTACAGGAAGATGGAAGGGCATCATAAGAACTCTTTAAGGAATAAATCCTGGGACCTCAGGTTTTATTAATTATTATTAATTTATTCATTATTAATTTCTTCTCTGCAAGTATATGATTACTGTCCTGGTTTAAAGTTGTTGACAAATTTGACATGATTGTTTAATGGATACTTGAAAGTTTTATATGAAAACTCAGACAAAACCCAGTTTTCTATCTCATTATTTATGAAAAGATTTCTAACATTATTTCCAAATGACCTGAAAATGTTTAAAAATATAAACCGTGGAGCCAGCTATGATAGTACTTGTCTTTAATCCCAGTATTCAGGAGGCAGAGTCAGGCAGATCTCTTGTGAGTTTGAGGTCAGGCTGGTCTTTATAGTGAGTTTTAGGACAACCATGGCTACATAGTGAAAGTCTCAAAAATTATTCACATACACACACACACACACACACACACACACACACACACAGGTCATCCTGTATACATATGCACATATGTATACGTGTGTGCATAGGTAAAGGTTCTTGCTACCAAACCTGAATTCAGTCTCCAGGACCTATATGATAGAAAGAACTGACTTTCACACGTGACATGTCCTTTGAACTCCATATGCACGATGAGGAATGCACACACTCCTCCACAAACAAAGCCAAATGAATTTTTGAGACAAAAAAAATCTCACTATATATTGCTGATCTGACTAGCCCTAAACTCAGAGACCCATATGCTCTTGCAGGTGATCCTGAGTGCTGGGATTAGAAGTGTGTGACATAATACCATGCTGTAATTTTTTCAATTCTTTTGAGAATAGGGTCTCACTTGCCTGACTTGGAACTCACTATATAGACCAGGCTAGTCTTGAACTCACAGGAAGCCATCTGCTTCTTTCTCCTGAGTGTTGGAATTAAAAGTTGTACAGCACTATATCCAACTACAAAAAATATTTTAAATATAAAACTTGATTTAATTTTATCCTAAGTGAGGAATAGGACTTGGGATATATGTTGTTCAAAGGTTCATATAACTTTGCTTACCTTCTGATTAAAACCCTTTATGCATAGAAAAAATGGATATACAAATGTCATGGTATTCTGGAAATGAATCCTTTTATGACACCTCCTAAGATGGATGTTTAAGTTGGACTTGACTAAAGAAAGTACAGTTTTCAGCTGGCTATTGTAGACACTAATGTGTAAGATGTTTTACAACTGCTTTTTTAAATTTTTTTTCTTTTATTAGATATTTTCTTTATTTACATGTCATATTTCCCAGTTTCCCCTCCACAAAAAAACAAAAAACAACAAAAATAAATCCCTGTTCCCTCCCCCCTCCCCCTGCTCAACACCCCTCCCTCTCCCGCTTACTGCCTCTGGCATTGCCCTACACTGGGGCACAGAACCTTCACAGGGCCAAGGTCCTCTCCTCCTATTGATGACCAACTTGGCCATCCTCTACTATACACATGCTGCCGGAACAATCAGCCCTACCATGTGTACTCCTTGGTTGGTGGTTTAGTCCCTGGGAGCTCTGAGGGTACTAGTTAGTTCATATTGTTCTTTGTCTTAAGGGGCTACAAACCCTTCAGCTCCTTCGGTCCTTTCTCTAGCTCCTTCATTTGGGGACCCTGTACTCAGTTCAATGGATGGGTATGAGACTGTACATCTGTATTAGTCAGGTACTGTCAGAGCCTCCCCAGAGACAGCTATATCAGGCTGGATTGTCAGTCTCTGTTCCATAGTTAATCTCTGCAACTCCTTCCATGGGTATTTTGTTCCCCCTTTTAAGAAGGAATTAAATGTCCACATTTTGGTCTTCCTTCTTCTTGAGTCTCTTGTGGTTTGTGGATTGTACTTTGTGTATTCCAAACTTCTGGGCTAATAACCACTTATCAGAGAGTGCATACCATGTGTGTTCTTTTGTGATTGTGTTACCTCACTCAGGATGATATTCTCCAGATCCATCCATTTCCCTATGAATTAAATAAATTCATTGTTTTTTAATAGCTGAGTAGTACTCCATTGTGTAGATGTACCACAGTTTCTGTATCCATTCCTCTGTTGTGGGCCATCTGGGTTGTTTCTAGTTTCTGACTATTATAAATAAGGCTGCTATGAACATGGTGAAATATGTGTCCTTATGACATGTTGGAGCATCTTCTGGGTATAGGCCCGGGAGTGGTATAGCTGGGTCCTCTAGTAGAACTATGTCAAATTTCCAGAGGAACCGCCAAACTGATTTGCAGAGTGGTTGTACCAGCTTGCAATCCCACTAGCAGTTGAGGAGTGTTCCTCTTTCTCCACAACCTCTCCAGCATCTGCTGTCACCTGAGTTTTTGATCCTAGCCATTCTAACTGGTGAGAGGTGGAATCTCAGGGTTGTTTTGATTTGCATTTCCCTGATGACTAAGCATGTTGAACATTTCTTTAGGTGCTTCTCAGCCATTCGCTATTCATCAGTTGAGAATTCTTTGTTTAGCTCTGTACCCCATTTTTTAATAGGGTTATTTGGTTCTCTGGAGTCTAACTTCTTGAGTTTTTTTGTATTTTTGGATATTAATCCTCTATCAGATATAGGTTTGGTAAAGATCTTTTCCCAATTTGTTGGTTTCCGTTTTGTCCTATTGACAGTGTCTTTTGCCTTACA
>NW_022196904.1:85889298-85913701 GCF_008632895.1 Mastomys coucha
ATTTTATATCCAGCTACTTTGCTGAAGTTGTTTATCAGGTTTAGGAGCTCTCTGGTGGAATTTTTTTTGGTGTCACTTAAGTATACTATGATATCATTAGCAAATAGTGATAATTTGACTTCTTCCTTTCCAATTCATATCCCTTTGATCTCCTTCTGTTGTCTAATTGCTCTGGCTAGGACTTCAAGTACAATATTGAATAGATGGGGAGAGAGTGGGCAGCCTTGTCTAGTCCCTGATTTTAGTGGGATTGCTTCAAGTTTCTCTTCATTAAGTTTGATGTTGACTACTGGTTTTCTGTATATTGCTTTTACTATGTTTAAGTATAGTAAACATATATGGGCCTTGAATTCCTGATCTTTCTAAGACTTTTATCATGAAGGGATGTTGGATTTTGTCAAATTCTTTCTCAGCATCTAATGATCATATGGCTTTTTTCTTTGAGTTTGTTTATATAGTGAATTACCTTCATGGATTTCCATATATATTGAACCATCCCTGCATCCCTGGAATGAAGCCTATTTGATCATGGTGGATGATCATTTCGATGTGTTCTTTTATTCGGTTTGCAAGAATTTTATTGAGTATTTTTGCATCGATATTCATAAGGGAAATTGGTCTGAAGTTTTCCTTCTTTGTTAGGTCTTTGTGTGGTTTAGGTATAAGAGTAATTGTGGCTTCATAGAATGAATTTCATAGAGTTCCTTCTGTTTCTATTTTTGTGGAATAGTTTGAGGAGTATTGGTACTAGGTCTTCTTTGAAGGCCTGATAAAACTCTGCACTAAACCCATCTCATCCTGGGCTTTTTTTGGTTGGGAGACTATTAATGACTGTTTCTATTTCATTAGCAGATATGGGACTGTTTAGATTGTTGATCTGATCTTGATTTAACTTTGGTATCTGGTATCTGTCTAGAAAATTGTCCATTTCATCCAGGTTTTCCAATTTTGTTGCATATAGGCTTTTGTAGTAGGATCTCATGATTTTTTGGATTTCCTCAGTGTCTGTTATGGCTCCCCTTTCATTTCTGATCTTGTTAATTAGGATACTGTCTCTTGCCCTCTAGTTAGTCTGGCTAAGGGTTTATCTATTTTGTGGATTTTCTCAAAGAACCAGCTCCTAGTTTGGTTGATTCTTTGTATAGTTCTTTTTGTTTTTATTTGGTTGATTTCAACCCTGAGTTTGATTATTTCCTGCCTTTGACTCCTCTTGGGTGAATTTGTTTCTTTTTGTTCTAGAGTTTTCAGATGTGCTGTCAAATTACTGATGTATGCTCTCTCCAGTTTCTTTTTGGAGGCACTTAAAGCTACTAGTTTTCCTCTTAGGACTGTTTTCATTGTGTCCCATAAGTTTGGGTATGTTGTGGCTTCATTTTCATTAAACTCTAGAAAGTCTGTAATTTCTTTCTATCTTTCTTCCTTGACCAAGTTATCATTGAGTAGCTTCCATGTGTACGTGGGCTTTCTATTGTTTATGTTGTTATTGAGGAGCATCCTTAGTCCATGGTGATCTGATAGAATACAAGGAATTATTTCAATCTTCTTGTATCTGTTGAGGCCTGATTTGTGACCAATTATATGGTCAATTTTGGAGAAGGTACCATGAGGTGCTGAGAAGAAGTTATATTCTTTTGTTTTAGGATAGAAAGCTCTATAGATTTCTGTTAAATCCATCTGTTTCATTACTTCTGTTAGTCTCACTGTGTCTTTGTTTAGTTTCTGTTTCCATGATCTGTCTATTGCAGAGAGTGAGGTGTTGAAACCTCCTACTATTATTGTGTGTGGTGCAATGTGTGCTTTGAGCTTTAGTAAAGTTTTTTTTATGAATGTAAGATGCCCTTGCATTTGGAGCATTGAGGTTCAGAATTAAGAGTTCATCTTGGTAGATCATACCTTTGATGAGTATGAAGTGTCCCTCCTTGTCTTTTTTGATCACTTTAGGGTAAAAGTCGATTTTATTCAATATTAGAATGGCTACTCCAGGTTTTTTCTTGGGACTATTGGCTTGGAGAATTGTTTTCCAGCCTTTTATTCTGAGGTAGTGTCTGTCTTTGTCACTGAGGTGGGTTTCCTGTATGCAACAAAACCCAACATTTTGTCCTGTTTACATACCCAATCTGATAGTCTATGTCTTTTTATTGGGGAATTGAGTCCATTGATATTAATAGATATTAAGGAAAAGTAATTGTTGCTTCCTGTTATTTTTGTTGTTAGAGTTAGAATTCCGTTCATGTGGCTATCTTCTTTTAGTTTTGTTGGAAGATTACATTTTTGCTTTTTCAGAGATGTAGTTCCCCTCCTTGTGTTGGAGTTTTTCATTTATTTGTGGCTGGATTTGTGGAAATATATTGTGTGAATTTGGTTTTGTCATGGAATACTTTGGCTTCTCCATCTATGGTAATTGAGAGTTTTGCTGGGTATAGTAGCCTGGGCTGGCATTTGTGTTCTCTTAGGGTCTGTATGACATCTGCCCAGGATTTTCTAGCTTTCAAAGTCTCTGGTGAGAAGTCTGATGTAATTCTGATAGGCCTGCCTTTATATGTTACTTGACCTTTTTCCCTTACTGATTTTAGTATTCCTTCTTTGTTTTGTGCATTTGGTGTTTTTATTATTATGTGGCAGGAGGAATTTCTTTTCTAGTCCAGTCTATTTGGAGTTCTATAGACTTCTTGTATGTTCATGGGCATCTCTTTCTTTAGGTTAGGGAAGTTTTCTTCTATAATTTTGTTGAAGATATTTACTGGCCCTTTAAGTTGGAGGTCTTCACTCTCTTCTATACCTATTATTCTTGGGTTTGGTCTTCTCATTGTGTCCTGGATTTCCTGGGTGTTTTGGCTTAGGATCTTTTTTCATTTTGTGTTTTGACTGTTGTGTCAATGTTTTCTATGGTATCTTCTGTGCCTGAGATTCTCTCTTCTATCTCTTGTATTCTGTTGGTAATACTTGCATATATGTTTCCTGACTTCTTTCCTAAGATTTCTAACTCTAGAGTTGTCTCTCTTTGTGATTTCTTAACTGTTTCTACTTCCATTTTTAGGTCCTGGATGGTTTTGCTCAATTCCTTCACCTGTTTGATTGTGTTTTCCTGTAATTCCTTAAGGGATATTTGTGTTTCCTCTTTAAGGGCTTCTACTTGTTTACTCATGGTCTCCTGTAATTCTTTAAGGGATTTTTTTTTTGTTTCCTTTTTAAGGGTTTGTACCTCTTTACCTATGTTCTCCTGTATTTCTTTAAGGGAGTTATTCATGCCCTTCTTAAATTCCTCTAGCACCATTGTGAGATATGATTTTTAGGTCCAAATCTTGCTTTTCCAGTGTTTTGGGATATCCAGGACTTGCTGTGGTGGGAGTACTAGGTTCTGATGAAGCCAAGTAGTCTTGGTTTGTGTTGGTAGGATTCTTGCATTTGCCTTTCGCCATCTGTTGATCTTTGGTGTTAGATGTTCTTGCCGTCTCTGACTAGAGCTTGTTCCTCCTGTAGGTCTGTAAGCCTGTGTCAGCACTTCTAGGAAATCAGCTCTCCTCTGGTAAAACCCAGGTGCAGATGGCTGAGGATCAGTAGTCCCTCCTGAGTCCTGGGGTCAGAGCACACCCTGGAGACAGGATCTCCACTTTTGGGAAAGGTACAGAGAGGGCTGTGGATCTGTTGTCCCTCGTAGGTGTGGTCTGAGGTGGAAAGGATCCTGACCAGGCTGCCCTGCCACTTGTGAGGCCTGTGCCTCCCTGGCGGATCTCAGCCTAGTCCCTGGTTAAAGCACACCCTGAAGACAGGCTCTTTGCTTGCAGAGAAGGGGCAGAGAGGGCTGTGGATCCACCATAGAAGGAGGTTGAGAGGATCCTGTCCTGGCTGCCCTGCCACTTGGGAGGCCTGTGCCTCCTGGCTGATCTTGCCTTAGAAAGTCACTGGAGAGAAAATGTTGGATCTCACCGAAGACCCTGGGTTAAAGCACTCCCTGAAGGCAGGCTCTCTGCTTGCAGGGAAGGGGCAGAGAGAGCTGCAGCTCTACCTTGGCCATCATTCCTAGGTGTAGAAGGAGGTAGAAAGCACAACTGTAGCTGGGCGGTGGTGGCACACACCTTTAATCCCAGCACTTTGGAGGCAGAGGCAGGCAGATTTCTGAGTTCGAGGCCAGCTTGGTCTACAGAGTGAGTTCCAGGAAAGCCAAGGCTACACAGAGAAACCCTGACTCGAAAAAAAACCAAAAAAAGAAAAAAAAAGAAAAAAAGCACAACTGCTTTTTAAAACAAGAAGAAAGATACTATTTCCTTATTTGTATGAACTTCTGTCTCAAAGTTTTCTATTAACTGTAGTTGTGGTTGTTGAGATTTATGCCATATATAGTTTTTGTCACTGTCTGGTGTATGTGTGGTTAATGTACAATGTATATCTAAAGATGTTTACTTTAAATTGTTGAATTTGTGTGATAAAAAGTACAAAAGAATTTAGACCATCCTGAAAACAACAAAGCAACTATTAGTTAACAAATACCTAAAATGCTTATTTGTTCATGAAAGTAACATTGGGTTGGCATTGTGAGGGATAAAAGTATTATAATTGGAAGTAAAACTAGACAGGTAACATTGCTGACTTTGGAAGGGACAGATGGCCAAGCTGTAGCTTTCTTTCCCCCTTTATGTTCAGGCTGATCTCAAACTCTTGCTCTCAAAATGCTCCTTTCTATGACTGAATAATGTCCTGTTGCATATCAATCTGATATACATATCATGCTTTATTTATTCATTCTCATCAGTTGATGAGCATTTGGGTTGTTTTCTTTCCTTGCCTATTATGAATAATGCCACTAGAACCATTCATTGTGTTAGTTTTTGGATGGATATATGTTTAGTTCTCTTGCTCAAATGCCTAGAGTTTCTAGGTCATATGGCATGTTTAACTCTGTGAAATCAAATTTGTTTTTCTTACAGAGTTAATCCTTTTAGAGGTTCTTATTATTCATAAACACAAATAAGTTTGTTTTCTCCCTAAACCTTCAGAGAATTTATTAGAGTTGGGGAACAACTTTTTGGGACTCAGGAGCACAGGAACCACACAGCTCTGAGAGGAAGCTTCCTCTCTTGGGGAGCAGGGGCATTGCAGTCCTGAGAGAGGATAGATATTCTTGGCTGAGCTGGAGTGCTACATACAGTTTAACTGCTCTAGTGTTGCAGCTCCCAGGGGAGGGTATCCCCAGCTGAGCCGAGGCACTCAGGAACCTTATCACTGCTCCACTTCTTTGCTTCTTCTCTTCTTTACTTCATTGCTTCCTGGCTTCTTCTAATATGAGAGTCACACCAGATAGCAATCTCATAAAAGGGATTTATTGGGAGGCCCAAATCTAGAGGTGACTGCCTCTGCTTCTGGGAGAGGACAGCAGGGAATTGAGCAAACATAACTTATATAGGATTTCCTTGGGTGGAGCTTTCCAAGACAGAGATTTCCAGAGTGAGGATTGGTAGGACTTCAAGTACTGAATTTGAGGGAGCTCAGGGATTGGTGGGTTTCTGAGTAAACTCGGGAATTGGTGAATTTTCCTGTTTGGGAATTGGTGGAATTTTGTTCAGACTTTTCACCTAAAATTAGCATAATCTAGGAATAGTCCTATTGAGTGGCTGGAGATTTTAGTGACAGTTACAGAGAATAGAACTCTGTTGTAATAGTTATAGATGTCTAGGGAATGGCCTGGCTGCTGGAGCGCCTCAGGTTAGAATCTGGCCACTTTCCTGCCTTCAGGGTTTACAAAGTTTATAAAGTATAAAAAGTTTACAAAGGGAGTCTTTGCCACTTAAGTCAGGGTGAATAGCCAACAATATTCAATTCCATCTTTTAATCACCTCTTTCTTGACTTACTGCTCATATTCATCTATATAAATAAATAATCTTCTATGAGGAGTATTGGTAATATAACATTTCTTTAAACCATGTGTATTTATTTTAAGATAGAGGATGTGGAAGTCAGAAGACAACTTGCAGACGTCAGCTCTGTCTATTATGTAGGTTCTAGGGATCAAACTCAGGTTTTCAGGCTTGGCAGAGATTGCCCTTATCACTGAGTTGTCTCACCAGGCAAGATGGCTCATTGTAATCTTTAGAGGTTTCTTCTAAGTTAATCATACTCTATACTTTTTTAAAAAAAGATTTATTTATTTTAGATATATGAGTACATTGTAGTTGTTTTCAGACACACCAGAAAAGGGCATTGGACCCCATTACAGATGGTTATGAGCCACTATATGGTTGCTGGGAATTGACCTCAGGACCTCTGGAAGAACAGTCAGTGCTCTTAACCGCTGAGCCATCTCTCCAGCCCATACTCTATACTTTTATTTGTACTTTCTTGATCTTAATAGAAGATCTTGACATCTATGGAGGTTCATCTTCTTCTCTGAAATGCCCTTAAGTTATTTGTTCAGGGTTGTATTTGGGTAGCTGCATTACCAGAGATGACAACCAATTATACCCATGTAAAAACAGTGACAATTTGCCCTGACAGCAGCTTATAACATTGGCAGGAAGAAACATTCTAATTTTGATATTGAGGGTTTTTTTTTAATTAATGTCCATTGTGAGGTCCTATTGGAGACCCCACAGTGGTGGGAGTCTCAAGACCAGAACTTAGAAGTAAGGAATGTAGATTCTGGAACCAAACTGTTTTCTTGCACATCCAGTCCTTTCATTTATAAGTTTTGTGATTTTGGAAAGTTCCTTCACCTCTAGTTCCTCTTCTGGAAGATTTTGGATAATAACAATTGTCTTGCAGAGTTGTTGAGAAGAATAGCTACAAAGTACTTTAAAAAGTGTCTGATACCTATTAATGCTTTCTCTCCTATCTTATCTGTATATATCTATATCTATCTACATAGAATTACCATATGTAGAGCATTTTAGTACATCTTCAGATCTATTTAGTAGATAGTAACTTGTAACACAAAGAGATCACTCCCTCACAGCCTCATGGCTACTCCACAGCAGACCTGGAACTTGCAGGTTCTGGTTCTTGTCATTGTTTTATGTTGTCCCCATTTCTATGGTACATCAGGAACATGGACAGAGGATTGTGGCTGCTGTTTCCTAGTGCTAACCTCCAATTAGAATGAATACTGATCTTTTCATTTTTGGTATGTTTACATGTTGGAAGGTATGGGAATTATTCTGGTTATAATACTGTCTACTAAAGATTGGACCTGATTTATATTTTTTGACAATCACTGGTTTTCAGAACTGAACTTAATATGCAGACATCATTCACCTGATGGGGATGTTTTTATTCACTCATTTCAAAGTATAGTATGGAAATTGTATTTGATATTCCATATCAGACTTGGGTGGACCCTGTGAGCTGAAGTTTGGGGCATGACAGGGCCTGCCTCCTCTCTGGAAAAGCTACTATAGCTTTCTCCTTGTCAAACATATGAAAGCTCCAACATTACCTTTCTCTAGATATGCCTCTGGTTAACAAGTAGTATTTCTGCTTCTCTCTCCCTGTAAAAAGAGAGGAAAAGATGGAGGAGTCAAGACAAACTTCTCTGAAAAAGCAAGATACATAGAAGAGGCTTTTGTCTCATCCTTTTGCCCCAGGCTTGCTTAGCACTTGCATGCTTTTCTGAGTAAGTTAGTTTTGTAGCCATCTTCCTTTTCCTCTCTACCCTTGAACCTAGGTTATAATTAATAATCTGGAGTCATATCTTCCTTCATTTGCTATATTTAACTCTTCATTGTCTCTTTATTAGGATTCTTGATATAGAAATAGAAGATACTTGTCATCACTGGCACCAGGGCTCAACTGAGGCCCTGAAAGGAAATTTCCATTGTGAACACATAGGACACATAGACATGACTCTAAAATGAAGATTCAGTTGCTGAGTTAGAGGGCTAGACAAAGACAAGAAGTAAACCAGAAACTTTGACTTTGCAGAAAGAATTACTGAGACAAGGCAGTCTGGTTTAAGATCCCATAGCATGAAACTTTTCTCTCCAAGCTGCTTTGCTCAGCAAAAGCTCTTAGCCTCATTGATGAATTTTCTGTTTATAGTCAGATGCTTCATGGAGATGGTAATGGAGACTATTCTTGGACAACTGATTATATTTGACTTGACTGAACATCTTCTGTGTTTATAACCAAAGCTTCTGGAGTTGGACCTACCTAGCTTGAATTTGGTTCTTCTACCAGTGTATTTTAGGCAAAAGCATATTTAATATGTTTCTCTTTTTTCTTCCCTTCTGTTCCCCACTTTCTTCCTTCAACCTCCCTTACTTGCCCCACCACTTTAGAACAATGTAATCCTACCAGTTAGGCAGGAGAAAAATATACTTTCTTTCTTTTTTTTTTTTTTTGGTAATGATGGTATCTACAGCTTATCAGCAGACTCACACTGAATTTACAGAAAGAAATCCTAATTTCTTTTTTTTTAGATTTATTTATTTATTATATGTAAATACACTGTAGCTGTCTTCAGACATACCAGAAGAGGGCGTCAGATTTCATTACAGGTGGTTTTGAGCCACCATGTGGTTGCTGGGATTTGAACTCATGACCTTCCGAAGAGCAGTCGGTGCTCTTCCCCACTGAGCCATCTCACCAGCCCAAAAAATATACTTTTAAATACCTCAGTATATAAGAACTACTTCAGGGTCCTTGAGTCTGGAATCTGTGGTTTTTGTCTTGTGTACCTAGCACAGTATCATGTAGACTTGTATTTGTTTCTGTTCCAAGTGTTCCTTGAACACTTGCTAAATGTAAGACATGGTACTGAATCTTTTATTGGAGTTATTTTATGTCATCAGGATATCTTAATAGCATAGGCATATTACTGTTCTCATTGTTCAGTTGAGGAAATAAAAATATAGTGCGCATAGACTATGACAACAGTAAGTGGTGCCACCAGTCTAGATTCTATATCCTGTGAAAATTTCTTTTTAAGATACTAAAAGCAAAGTAAATACATTGCCTATAGGGCCGAGATATCATACAGTTAATATGTTTGGAGTAATTTAAAATTTATATTGAGAAAAATGTATGTATTTTCAGTATTGCTGTAGACAAGCATCTACATAAGACTGTTCAATTGATTGTTGTTTTATATTAAACAACTTTTATTATACTCATTTTTACTATTACAATATTTTATAAATTTTAAAGATTATGTTAAAAAATCCCAAAAGGTATGGCAGGTATTGAATGGGAGGGTGGTCTCTGGGAGGAGTTGGGGTACAAAAGGGAAAGAAGAATGTGATGTAATTCTGTTTACTTAAAATACTGCACATGGTGGGTCTGATTGTTCTGGCAGCACGTGTATAGTAGAGGATTGCAAATTTGATCATCAATAGGAGGAGTGGATCTCAGCCCTGTGAAGGTTCTGTGCCCCAGTGTAGGGGAATGCCAGGGCCAGAAAGTGGGAGAGGGCGGGGTGGCAGGCATGGGGAGGGGGGAGGCAACAGGGGTTTGTTCTTGTTTTTGTTTGTTTGTTTTTTGGAGGGGAAATTGGGAAAAGAGAAATTTACATGTAAATAAAGAAAATATCTAATTAAAAAAATAAAATATGTTTTTAAATGTTAACAAATTCAGATAAATTGAAATAGTGTATCTTTTCTCATCATGATACAATAAAACTTAAATCAATAAAAAAAAAAGAGAAGCAGGTGAATGGATCTCTGTGTTTGAGGCCAATCTGGTCTACACAATGAGACTTTGTATCAAAACAAAAACAGAAACAGAGCTGCTTCAAGAAAAGATTTAGTAATTTAAGAGAGTAGTTTGGAGGATGAAGACTGTAGCAGATTAGGAAATTCTATTCTGTTTTGTACACACCTCTATCGTCCTAGGGCCACATCAGCATAGTTCCCTCTCATCCACTGTCAAACCTACTCATCATTCATATAGTCTAATGTGGCATTATTGGGAAGGGACACTCTAAAGTCAGACTGCCTGGAGTCAGAGTCTGGCTTTGTCTCACTGTGAGTAAGGCATTTGTACAGGAACACGAGATTGGATTAACATTTAGAAACCGGTCAGTGAAATTCATCAAATTAAGAGAATAATGAAGACAAATCACTTAATCATCTGAATAGATACAAAAATAGCATTTGAAAAGTTTTTTTAAAAAAGTCTTTGAATTCTAATTCTGTACTGGAGAGGTAAAGGTAAAGAGGATAAGAAGTTTAAGGTCATCCTCAGCTACATAGCAAATTTGAAGCCAGCTTTGGTTACATGAAACTCTATCTCCAAGCAAAATAAGAAAGTCTTAGAATACTAGTTATAGTTGTATAAGGAAATATCTTTAATCTTGTTATTTATTAATGCCTACAGCTAACATTCTTATGAAAAATTAAATGTGTTGCTCTAAGATCAAGAGTGAGGAAAGCTGTCTGTACTTTTTAAAGGATTCAAAGTACTTTATTTTTAACATTCTAAAGTGTAAAAGCAAGATAGTTTATATTAAATTATATCAGTTTCCAAATCAGATTATGTTAATTTAGAACTCAGATTATTTGTTTAAAATACAAAATCAATCTCAAAATTTCTAATTGGAAAGATTGCCATTCTACTGATTTGTGAGCTAATGAATTGTTATCCATCTCAGCTAGTAATATTCATTTTCACCCTTCATAAGGGCTCTAAAAACATTAGATGTACCAGTCTAATACAGTTTCATTCTGAGCTTGGGAGACATAGTCCAGTAATGTATATTCATCTTACTCTCTGGTATACCTTGGAGGTGGGCAGGGACATGTTGCTCCTTCACTAGGAGAAAGAATGATTAATATTGAGCTATGTACAATCTCATATAATTGTCTTGATAAGCTTTGTGGTGGTTTGCGTATGCTTGGCCCAGGGAGTGGCACTATTAGGAGGTATGACCTTGTTGGAGAAGTGTGGCCTTGTGGGAGGAAGTGTATCCCTGTAGAGGTGGGCTTTGAGACCCTCCTTCTAGCTGCCTGGAAAAGAGTAGTCTTCTATTTGCTTTCAGAACAAGATACAGAACTCTCAGCTCCTCCAGCATCATGCCTGCCTAGACATTACTATGCTTCCCGCCAGGATTATAATATACTAAACTTCAGAACCAGTAAGCCAGCCCCAAATAAATGTCCTTAGTAAGAGTTGCTGCCTTGGTTATGGTGTCTCTTCACAGCAATAGAAACCTGAACTAAGACAAGCTTGCCAAGACTGACATGGTTAGGTATAAAGAAGTTGGATTTCATCTGGGATGGTATCTGCATTTCATTCCTGTGCCACTTTTTTTTTTTTTTTTTTTTTTTTTTTTTTTTTTTTTTTTTTTTTTTTTTTGGCCTGTCACTTGAATGTTGGTCCATCCCTCTGGAGGTAACCAGACTCTTCTGCTCTTTATGGAGATGGTGTGGGTATTACTCAAAAGTCTCAGTTTGTGGGTATGAAGTCAGCAGTAGCCAACTTCCCTTCCCTTTGCCTTCAGAACAGGAATACAGTCTCTGTACTCCTATATAATACTAGAATCACTAGAGATCTTAACCAGAGTAAAATTGTATTAAAAAGAAGTAAGGGTGAAGGATGGAGGACAAGAAGGAAGGAAGGCCATAGGAATAGTGCAATTTTTTTAAAAAAATGGTTACATGTATATAAATACTTCTTAAAACCCTTCTGACTAAACACTTTTACATAAAGCCTTTTATCATACAGTAAGTGTACCTTAACATTTTAAGAAGAGAAAAGGCTTGTATAATAATGTTTATACCACTGTTATTTTTAATACCCAAACCACTAAAAATAGATGTATTCAGTCTTTTTTTAAAGTTTGTTTTATATTTCCTCTTTTCCTCTCCTTTTCCCCATCTCTCTTTCTGTGTTTGTACATATCTATGTGTGTATGTGTCTGTGTATTAGGGGATACACTCATGCCATAGTGTGCATGTGGCAACCAGAGGGCAATTTTCAGGAGTCGATTCTCTCCTTCCCACTATGTGGATGTTAGGGATTGAATTCAGGCCATCAGAGTTGGTGACAAGTGCCTTTACCCACTGAGAAACCTTGCTAGTCCTGTCCAATCTTATTATAAGTTAAATGAGGTAGAGTTATAGCACCATTAGTTTTATAATCAGGAAATGATGTTTATGCTGTTACTATTCAAGATGAGAGGTCATTCATCACTTACTCTGAGTGTAAACCATAAGCAACTGATAACTGACAAGCCAAGGTCTCCTATGTGCCAGCCCAGTGCTAGATGATGATATCATCTACTCATAGCAGTAGCAGAATTCCATTTCTTTAAAAAAGAAAACTTACTTGCTCACTGTTAACAGCCCAAATGGAGAGAAATCTGTTGTGTTGGTGGTCAAAATTCTTTCCTAATGAGCTTTGCATTATTTTCTTATGATCTTGTGCTTACACTTAGTAAGGAGGAAGCCAAGGCAAGGAGACAACCAGGGACATTTTAATTAAGTCAAGAGAGACTTGCTTTTAATCAGCTCTTTGTAGTTGCCATTTCTAGAAAGTATCTTTAAATATCTTGTTCTTTGCTGTATCAGCACTTCAATTTAGTAGTCAGAATGAGCACTTATAGAGCCAGTGATCCCTGGAGAACAATGGTCTCAAATTAGACAAAAGGCATGCTAGCTTACAGCAGGAAATGATGCAAACAGGAGTTATTAAATCAGGTAGATGATTTAGAAAACTAGACAGTCTAAAAAAGTGTTCATTCTAATTTTCCTTGTTGAATATGCAGTAAACACTTACTGACTGCTTCCTCTGATGTAATTTCTTGCTTTCTCCTTGGTAGCACCTAATTTCTGTTCATTTCTGTGTGCTTTTTGAAAAACTGGGTTCATCTACCCTGTGTTTCAGTGTGGCTAGACAGTATATTCCATCCCCTGGCCTCCATGATTATTTAGCTAATTGTACCTTAAGCAGATAGTCTGAATGTATTTTAGCTGTTGGGATAGGTGGGTGTCAAGTCTTCATTCTGCTACCAGTTTGGTTGGTATAAGAAGTGATAATCCTGACTTTGGACTTACAGAGGAATCCACATTATTATGATATACAGCAGTGCTTTTCCCATTAGGCCTGCTGTGATGACTGAATGGGATCTTGATTATGAGGCATCTTATAGAAATCCTACCAAAAAATATAAATTTGGGTTTTAAATAGTTTTTAATTACATAATGAGAAGGCCAAGCTCAGATAAACCTAGGTAAGAAACATAAATGTGTTTGAATGATAGTAAGAAAGCTCATAAAACTGAAAGATGTATTTTAGATACCAGGACAACAGTAATGGCCTTGGGCATAGAATCATACTTAATGCTTACATACTACCTTTCTTACTGTTTGGCTATGGTCGGTTTGTTTTTTCTGTAGACAAGCTTTCTCCGGATGACAGGAAAAAAGTTTGCTATCAACTCATACCACACCCCTGCCCCCCCCCCACAACAACCCCCAGTTATCCTATGTCTGCAACTCACACAGCAAGGTCTTTGTTCTAAGAACTTTAAGTTGAAAAGCCTGGAAATATCCTAGGTCATACTTCTACTACTTGACTAATAACTATGGCCAGGGATTGGAGAACGGTGTTAGTCTGCCCAGAGCTGCATGGATTTCACCTGATTGTCATGATGATGGCATACTGAATAGTTTCCACAAGGGAAATGGAATTATTGCTAATGACAAATCATATGTCTACAGTTTTGCTTTTTGTCCTAAATATGTTCATTCCATTTTATCTTTCTAATAGACTGGGGAAAGTAAAGTTAAAAAGTAGGGGAGAATAAAGTATTATTGTGTCCTTACGTGTAGTAAGTAAATTCCACGCATTTTTATTATATCTCATTTAAAATTTATTATAACTATGTGAGGGAGATAATGTACCCACTTCGTCTAGAAACTAGCTCAAACTAAGAAACTTATCCCAGGGCCATATAAGTGATAAAGCCTAAAACATTGGATCCACTCATCTCCAAAGCTTATTGGATATTCTTATACCATGTTCTTCAAAATAAAGTTAGCTTAATATGCCCCATTATCTCTTCCTAATATTAAACTCTGATTAGAATTTGAAATGAGGGGTTGAAGAGATGGCTCATCATTTAAGAGCACTGCTTGTGCTATTGGAGGCCCTGGGTTCAATTCTCAGGACCCACATGGCAACTCACAATCAACTTTAACTCCAGGTCCAAGGGATCTGACATCTCTCCTGGTTTTGCTTGCATGCATGTATTGCAAAGACATACATATAAGCAAAACACTTACACATAAAATAAAAATGGAATTTAAAAATTTAAAGAACTTGAAGGCTGTAGAAATGAATCAGTCAAAGGTGCTTACCACACAATCAAGAGAACTTGAGTTTCTATTTCCAACACAAACACAAAAAACTAGGAACATTGATATGCACTTATAATACCAGTGCTAGCAAATCAGGGACAGATAGATTCTGAAGTTCATTGATCAGCTAGCCTAGACAAGTAAGATATAGAGGGCTGTAGAGATGTCTTAGCAGTTAAAAACACTTGCTACTCTTTCAGACTGGAGCCCACAGCTCCTGTAACTCTAGCTTCAGAGGATCTAACAGCCTCTTCTGGCCTCTTTGGGCACATGAATATATGTATGCATGCATAACATAAAAATTAAATAAGTCATGTGAATACATGAACACATACACACATGCATATTAATTAATAGAAATAAATTGAATACTAGGCTTTTCCAGATTTATAAGCTCATTTTTGTCCCATCCCACAGTAAACAAAGGAAGTATTCTTTTAAACAAGAGTGCTAGAATGGAGATATAGCTCAAAGCTAGAGTCCTTGCCTGTCATGTGCAAAGCCTCTGGTTCACTCCCTGGCACAGAAATAAAATTAAAACAAAACAAAAATTAAAAACAGGATTACTTTATAATTATAAAAAATAAAAATGAAAACCTATTTTTTAAAGGCCATGAATTTGAAAGAGAGCAAGGAGGGATAGATGAGAGGTTTTGGAGAGAAGAAAGAAAAGGAAGACATGAATGTAATTATAATTTCAAAATAAAAGAAAAAAATTTAAAAATCAGTGCTACAGTGATTGACCTAAACGTTGAAAACATATTTCTGAACATGGTCTTGTATTTTAAATGATTTTTAAAAATTGTAGCATGAGCTGGATTTTGTATTTGAGCCTCCTGCTTACTAGGCAATGTATTCTGTGTCTTGGTTTATACATCTTTAAAGTGAGGCTTTAGCTCACTAGATCTTAGCTCATTAGACGTATTGTGAAATTTGGATGAGTCAATATATAAAATGCTGAGAACAGTGTCTGTACACAAGTGTTTATCAGCTGTCTTTATTGGTAGTATCATTGTTATTCACCATACTGCCCTTCTCTTCTTAATGTAAAATAGACCAACCTTTGCTTAAAGGTTTGATGTTTTGCTATTTTGATTCATGTCTGGGATATATGTGCTTAGCTCACAAAAGAATAAATCTGTCTCACCATAATCAAGGCAAAAATAAACTACTACTTGTGATCTGGAGTAAACAGTGCAAAGGGAGAAGCATTTTTCCATGCCTTCTTGTCCTGTGTACACATCTACAATTCCCATCTGTATCACCTTATTATACTCACATACTCATCTTTTTTTCTTTTATTTGATATTTTATTTATTTACATTTCAAATGCTATCCCCTTTCCTGGTTTCCCCTCTGTAAACCCCCTACCTATCCTATCCCTCCTCCCCCTGCTTCTATGGGAGTGCTCTCCCACCCACCCATCCTCCTACCCACTCCTACCTCCCTGCCATGGCATTCCCCTACACGGGGGCATCAAGCCTTCACAGGACCAAGGGACTCTCCTCCCATTGATGTCTGACAAGGCCATCCTCTGCTACATATTGTTCTTCCTATGGGATTGCAAACCTCTTCAGCTCCTTCAGTCCTTTCTCTTAACTACTCTGTTGGGTCTCTGTACTCAGTCCAATGGTTGGCTTCAAGCATCCGTATCTGTATTTGTCAGGCTCTGGCAGAGCCTCTCAGGAGACAGCTATATCAGGATTCTATCAGCAAGCACTTCTCTTAGCATCCGCAATAGTGTCTGAGTTTGGCGTTTGTATATATATGGGATGGATCCCCAGGTGGGGCAGTCTCTGGATGGCCTTTCCTTCAGTTTCTGCTTCACACTTTGTCTCCATATTTCCTCCTGTGAGTATTTTGTTCCCCCTTCTAAGAAGTACTGAAGTATTCACACTGTTGTCTTCCTTCTTCTTGAATTTCTTGTGGTCTGTGAATTGTATCTTGGGTATTCTGAGCTTTTGGGCTAATACCCACTTATCAGTGAGTGCATACCATGTGTGTTCTTTTGTGACTCTGTTACCTCACTCAGGAAGACATACTGGTCATTAAACATGAAAGTTTAAATATTAAATTCCTCTGTCAGCCTGTGAGACATTGGTGAATCTCACATGCAGAGTTAGTGCCTTGTATGTACTAAGTAATTTGAGAAAAAAGTTGGTATAAAGAATAGGATGGTCTGATCTTATATGACGGAGGCCAGAAGGCGTGGAAATTCCATGTATGTTGCTTCTGAGCGACTTGCACTATGGTTTCCTTGGTAAGGAACTGGGACATTGTGGCTGAATCTTGGGGTTTCAGAGCCACTACAGAGAACCTGAGCATACTATATGATATACTAGCTCATGAGGTACAGAGATAAATGAGAGAATTGTCACTATGTAAGCTTAATGAGTGTACTAGTCAGGGTTCTCTAAGAGAAACAGAACCAACAGAATGAACACACACACAAAGACAGACACAGAGAGATACAGATAATTTATTAGAATGGCTTACAGTAGTCTGACTATTCCAACAATATCTATCTACTGACAGAAAGTCCAAGAATTCAATAGCTGTTTGGTCTATGAGGCTTGATGTCTCAGATGGTCTTTATATAGACACCAGAGTCCTGAAGGAATGTCTGCATTGCCAATGAAGGAATGAACTTGCCAACAAATGAGGACAAACATGCAAAGCACTAGAGCTTCCCTCTTGTATGTTCTTTTGTTTTTTGGGTTTTTTGTATGTTCTTTATATAAGCTGCTTTGAGAAAGTGTGGCCTAGTTTAGTGGGTCTTCCCATCTTGAATAATCCAGTCAATAAAATACCTTATGGGTATACCCAGAAGCTTAAAGTTTTGGCTAATTCCAGGTATAGTCAGGTTGACAGGCAAGAATAGCCATCATAGTCATTATAGGATACTGTCCAAATTAGGACCTGATGTTAGAATCAAGCCTCAATTGTAGTTGACAAAACTCAAGATTTTTGCTTTTATTGGTGTGTATATTTGAAACTATATCTCTAAATGTTAAGCTCTTCAGTAATTACTGGTCTGACTATGGATCTGCTGGCAGTGTAATTATATATATACTATTAAATGACTTTTTATATTAGATATTTTACAACTAATTCTTCCATGAAGAAATCTTATTTCAAGATGAAAATGAATAGTTTCAGTCTCTCCTTTCAAAATTCTCATAAAATGGACCAGGAACAGTTTTAGCAGTAGTAACTTAATTCAGTTACCTAAATATTGTAAAATACATGGTTTGTAGTCTTTCTTCTGTTGCAAGTTTTTGTTACACAATGCAGTTCAAACAATAATTAAGCTAGGTGTTATGATAGATGCACTTAGAACAACACTTAGAAGATGGAGGCAAAAGTACCAGGAGCTTAAGGCCCTCCTGCATAACAGGTTTGAGGCCAGTCTGGACTGTATGAAGTTCCATCTTAACTCCCTGTCCATCCCAAAACTCTTATATTATTTAATTAGACTATGTTATTAGTGATTGGAAGATCCTGTTTAGTAACTAGTTATCATATTTGCTTCACTCTGCAGCCTCTGCCTTATTTTATACTTAGAATTAATAAACTCCTAGCAGGTTCTCTCTTAGTTCTGTCTACCTACTAGGAAGAAGAATGGATCTTTATACTTTTTAGAACTGCTTTCATTGTAGTGCTTCCCACGCTTTATATACTCCAAGTCCAATAGAATATCAGAACCTTTAGGATGGAGTAGTCTGTCTGTCTGTCTGTCTTTCTGTCTATACATTTATCTTGAGGTTTTGCTTTTTGTTTTGTTTTGGAAAAGTTGTTTGTTTGTTTTTGTGTTGCCCTGGCTGTCTGAAAATTCACACTGTAGACCAGTCTGGCCTCAAACTCACAGAAATCTGCCTGCCTCTGCCTCCCATGTGCTGAGATCAAAGGTGCTGCTGCCACCCCAGCTGGCAAGATAGGGGTAATTTTATTGACCTCTATATTTTTATCATTTCTAGCATTCAGTGTAATGCCTCCTATATAGTAAGCATTCAATAAACATTTGAGTGGATCATCAATACATTAAGATATTGATGATTAGTGCCGAGGAAATAGTAAGTACTTGTCACACAAATTTGAAGCCCTGAGCTCAATACCAAAGACCCATTAAAAATATAAAAACCAGATATATGTACCTGTAATCCTAGCACTGAGAAAGCAGAGACAGGGAGTCCTGGGATTCACTAGCCAGCCAGTTACCCTTCTTGGTGCTCATTCAAGGCCAGTAAGAGACCCTGTCTCAAAAAATAAAGGCAAAAAAAAAATAAAGTTATATATCCTAGCAAATACATTCGCATTCATACTTGTACACACAGATACCTTTATACACAGAAAATGATCAGTGAGGTACAGCAACTTACCTAACTGTGTTTAGGAAATAGCAGAATTAAACTAGAACCTAGATCTAGAAATACCCCTGTACATCCATTACATACATTGACTTAGATGGTGAAGTCTTACATAGATATAACTTTAAATTTATAATGATTCCAGGTAATGCATTGCAACCTGGGATGGTAGAGTGAGTTCATACAAGCATGTGGATGAGACCAGGTGTCCTCCACAATTTCTGTCTACCTTATATTTTGAGGTAGAGTTATTCACAGAACCTGAATATTTCTGTCTTTACCTTCCTATTCCTGGAAATACAGGTGTGCCCCACTATGCTCAGCTTTTTACATGGCTGCTAGGGACCTAAACTTAGGCCTTCATGCTTGTATAACAAGCACTTTATCCCGGAGCCTCTCTCCAGCCTGGGTGTTTTAAAGCTCTGCTTTTTTCTTTGAGAGTTGATGAGGAGGTCATAAGATTGGAGAGACACCCGTAAATAGTCAACTGTATGGGAAATATTTATTGAGGAAGTGGTGTTTTGAGTACAAAACTGGTATCAATAATTTTTTTTTAAAGTTACTTTTTAGAAGATGTGACTAATTAGTCTGTTTACTATGTGTAATAATATGATGTAGGTTCAGGCAAATTTTCTGATTTATTCTATTCCTACTAAAAGTTGATGTCACAGAAGGTTAACTGGGACTTGAATTCTTTAAATGCAGAAGTCTCAGGCCTTTAGAATAGAGCTGAGGAACTAGTTTGTTTCTTCAACAAGCTCTTGTCCATCCTAGTCATGTAGTGCTTCTCAGGGCAGGCTAGACCAAACAAGAATTAAATAAGAAATAAATAAAATATAAAAATGTTCTGCTTTAGAGAAATTATTAGGTAAACTTCACAAATTTAAGTGAATTCTGCCATATATATGATATCTAACCACATTGAAGTTAAGAATGAAAAGAGTGTGGTCAATAATAATATTTGCTATATCAACTCAGTACCAGAGCCAGGCATTGTAGTAAGTGTTTGCTAGACAGCATTTGCCTACATTTTGGGAACTTTCTTTTATCCTAAGTCCCTTCAATATAGTCAAGAATTTTTAGCTTTACGTTTAGAAACTTGATTTTTCTGCTGGTCCTCCTTTTCCTTCACCCAATACCAGATCAGGTTCCCCTCTCCCCCTCCGCTCCCCACTCCACTTCCCTCCCCAGTCCCTCCCTCCTTCTCCACTTATGATTGCTTTCTTCTCTTTCCCAAGTGGGACTGAGGTGTCCTCACTTGGGCACTTCATATTGTTGACCTTTGTGAGTTCTGTGGACTGTATCTTGGGTATTTTGTACTTTTTTTTTTTTTTGGCTAATATTCACTTATTAGTGAGTACATACCATGCATGTCTTTTGAGGTCTGAGTTACCTCACTCAGAGTGATATTTTCTAGTTCCATCCATTTGTCTGCAAAACTAAGGATGTCCTCTAGTATTCCATTGTGTAAATGAACCACATTTTCTGTACCCATTCTTCTGTTATGGGACATCTAGGTTGTTTCCAGCTTCTGGCTATCACAAATAAGGCTACTATCAACATAGTGGAACATATGCCCCTGTGGCATGGTGGAGCATCTTTTGGGTATATTCCCAAGAGTGGTATAGTTGAGTCTTGGGGTAGATCTATTTCCAGTTTTCTGAGGAACCTCCAGATTGATTTCCAGAGTGGTTGTACCAGTTTGCAATCCCACCAGCAATGGAGGAGTATTCTTCTTTCTCCACATCCTCTCCAACATGTTTTGTCACCTGAGGTTTTGATCTTAGCCATTCTGATGGGTGATTTACATTTCTCTGATCACTAAGGACTGAACATTTCTTTAGGTGCTTCTAAGCCATTCGAGAGTCTTCGGTTGTGAATTCTTGGTTTAGTTCTGTACCCCATTTTTTGATTGGGTTATTTGTTTTTTTGGTGATTAACTTCTTGAGTTCTTTATATATTTTGGATATTAGCCCTCTATCAGATGTGGGGTTAGTGAAGATTTTTTCCCAATCTGTAGGTTGCCGAGTCCCAGTTAATCTGGAATCCGGAGATCTCTCAAACACTGGATCACCAAACAGACAGCATACACCAGCTGATATGAGGCCCCCAACATACATACAGTAGAAGACTTCCGGGTCTGTGTTCATTCAGAGATAATGCACCTAACCCTCAAGAGACTTGAGGCCCCAGGGAGTTTAGAGGTCAGGTGGGGTGGGGGATGGGGCATCCACATGGAGACAAAGTGTGGGGAGGAGGTGTGGCATGTAGAGCAGTCAGAGGGTGGATGGGAGAGGGTGGGAATGGAATATGGAGTATAAAAAATTAATTTATTTTTAATTTTAATGTCATATATACATTATATATAAGTGTATATATTTATAATATATAATGTATTATACATTTATAATATATTGTATTATAAATTTGATATGTATATATATCAAAGAACCTTGATCTTTTGTGGCTTCTCTCCTGTTTAATTAGTAAGAGTCATTGTAATCACCTGACTTTAGAGCCACACACACACACATATAGTTAAGAGTTCTTGCTGCCCTTTCAAAGGACCCAAGTTCAGTTCCCAGAACCTACTTGGAAGGTTACAACTATTTATAACTCCATTTACAGGGAGTCAGAGTCCTCTTCTGATATCAAGCATGCACAGGCACATGCACATGCACACATGCACACATTCAGACACAATAATTATACACACATGACAAACATAAATAGATCTTAAAAGTAATAACAGAAAGCTAATCTACCTCATACTTGTATATACATAAATAATTTATTTCAAGTTTCCCCATTTTTCAACCTTGGCTTCTAAGGTAGAATGACTCTTATTCCTTGTTTACTTCTAGGACTCTACTTTTATCTGATGGTCTAAATAAAGTAAAAATATAAAAATCAAGACAATAGTGGTATCTCCATAATAAAGAGTTGGGAGAGGCACTTGTGTGGGTTTTAGTCAGAGTGTGGGTATAGTACTGTATTAGTGCCCTGCAGCATGGGTGGGATAATGGAGAGAGGCAGGGCCTTACCACTTCTAAGTTCCATTGTTTGTTTTTGAGACAGGATATTGTTATGTAGCCCAGACTGGTCTTTAACTTGTAGTGGTTCTCCTGCCTCTGCTTCCTAAGGGCTGATTATTATTGTCATTATAGTTTATAGTTTTTGTCATTTAATTCTAGTCCCTAAAGCCTTGCTATCAAATACAGCATTATTCCTATTTATATTTAAAGTTATTTATTAATCTTTAGAGTTTATGTCACTTAACCAATTGCTACTAGGATTGGCACACAAATCTGTCAAGCCTCAAAACCTTTGATTATCCCACCCCAACCCCAAACATACACACACCTTTCTAGAAAAAATGCCTACCAGACCATTTTTAAGACATCTCATGAAAGGCAGGCAATGGCTCAAACCTTTAATCCTAGCACTTAGGAGGCCTTTAGACTGGATGGTTGCCATAAAATTGAGGCCAGTCTTTTCTACATAATGAGTTCCAGGCCAGCCAGCACTACAGAATGAAACCTTGTCTTAATTTGAAGTCTCCTGCATCCCTTAAGTGACTTCTAATGATCATATAACAAGTTGTCTCCTGAGTACTGTTCGAATTTCTTATTGCATTCAGCAAACATGCTCAGCCATAGCCATATGTGTGAATTGTGCTAGGCACCAAAAAAAGGAAGTAGTCATCCTCCCCACATATACCTCCCTGTGTGGAGAATACTCATAAATATAAATAGTCCTGGGCAGATAATACTAGTTGTTCTGAAAGAGCAGAGATAAAAGATTGAATGATGAAAGGATCCAGCATTTTTCATGGAAGAGACAGAGCCTCACATCTCTTCAACCATCTTAGCTCATTCAGGCTTCACAGTAGTAATAATGCATTTTGATTATGGAGATGAGCAATGTACCCAACATTTCACAAGTGACAAGCAGATATAATTTTTCAGAGTCAGAACTGTCTGGCTTTAAGTAACTGTTTAATTAAACTATAAGCTAAAGACTACATATTGAGGTTTCTTTGTTTCCCCTTATGTTATAAGAAATGGCTCATGTGTTACAATAAAATTCTACTGTAATAACAAGTGTCTGCATAGAGTGGGATTTGATGTATCTATCCAGATCCCTGCATTTCCTCTGCCTTCCAGACCCCTAGTCTGCTACTAAAAGATGAGTCTTGAATTGCTGCTGCTTCTGTTGTTCTTAGTATTGCTGGCTCTCATCTTCCCTCTGGTTGAAGACTGAGCTCTTATGTGGTCTCTGTACCCATTGTGGACAGCAATAGTGTCTTCAATGCCTATGTCTCAACTAGCAAAATCATAGTTTCCCCCACCACTTCCAGGTTCAACTGACAGTCTAAAGGAAATCACTACTCTGAGTAGTGCAGTAGGAGGACAAAAAGTAAAGGAGCTAACAAAAAAAGCTGCTTTCTGCCTTCATCTTCCTGCTCATTCATTAACTCTCTATATCCTCCTATACTTTCTTCTCTCCCTCTCTCCCTCTCTCCCTCCCTCCCCCCTCTCTCTCCCTCTCCCTCTCCCTCTCTTTCTCTCTCCATCTCTCCCCTTTAGATACAGCCTATTTTTTTTTGAGACAGTGTTTCTCTGTGTAGTCCTGGCTGACCTGGAACTCACTCTGTAGGCCAGGCTGGCCTCGAACTCAGAAATCCACCTGCCTCTGCCTCCCAAATGCTGAGATTAAAGGCGTGTGCCACTACTGCCTGGCAGATACATCCTATTTTAAAGCATTCTATTGTTTGTATTTTCATTTAATATAACTGTAGATAGTTAAGAGTATACTCTTTTGCTTGAATTCCTTCATACTATGCCTCACTAATCTCTTCCTCTGCTCCTTTGAGATTGTAGTATCTGATGAAGCAAGTAAACTTTGCTCCAGGTTGCTTTTTTAGGGTACCTAGACAGATAAAGTGAAAAATCATCTCCTTTGAACTACAAACTTACCCTAATGTGCATTATTTTTTCTCTGACAGCATATTAATAGTTAATGCTGAGTGTTTATATGTCACTACTCTATGTCTTTACAGTTATTTTGTTGTATCGTTGGTGTGGTCTGTTTGTTTTTGGCAAATTCTCACTCTATAGCCCACATAGGCTTTCAGCTTCAGCCTCCCTAAAGTTGATATTACAAGTATGTGCTACCTTGCCTTGCTGTCCTGCTAGTTAATATGTTCCAAAGCCCTGTGAAATAAGACAAATCATGGTAATCATTCCACTGTAGTAGACATAGACAATTGTATTTTTTTTGAGAGGAGTGATTCTTTCTCTTACTCAAGTAACATATGTCCACTATAAATTAAGACATGCTGAAAAATTCAAAGAAATCGAAAACTCACCCCATCTCTCTCTCTAAGTGCACACACACACACACACACACACACACACACACACACGTACACGTACACGTACACATGTATATGCACAGGTACATGTAGAAGAATGTGTTTGATCCTAAGGAGCTGGAATTACAAAATAATTGTAATGCTGGGAATTAAATTCAGGTCCTCTGCAAAAACAAGAACTCTTTATTTATTTTTATTTTTTATTAGATATTTTCTTTATTTACATGTAAATTTCTCCTTTTACAGTTTCCCCTCCAGAAAACAAAGAAACAAACAAAATCAACAAAAACAAACCCCTGTTGCCTTCCCCCCTCCCCATGCCTGCCACCTTACCCTCTCCCACTTATTGGCCCTGGCATTCCCCTACACTGGG
>NW_022196904.1:85915178-85916446 GCF_008632895.1 Mastomys coucha
GTTTCTCCATCTATGGTGATTGAGAGTTTTGCTGGGTATAGTAGTCTGGGCTGGCATTTATGTTCTCTACTCTCTTTTTATTTTTAATTACCCATATCTTTTAGGTTTTCCAATTTGGTGAAGAACATTTTTTTAAAAGATTTATTATTGTAATTTTGTGAGTACACTGTCTCTGTCTTCAGACACACTGAAAGAGTGCATTGGATCCCATTACAGATGGTTGTGAGCCAACCATGTGGTTGCTGAGAATTGAACTCAGGACCTCTGGTAGAGCACTCAGTGCTCTTAACCACTGAGCAATCTCTCCAGTCCAAAAACAAGAATTCTTAATCAATGAGCCATCTCTCTACCCCTTGTTACATATTTTATCATCTAAAAATAACAATTCATGAACAACATTACCACCAGCTTTCTTGGGACTTTTAAGTTTTTTTGGTAATGTGTGAGTATATTTATTAAATTTGTATTCAGTTGATATATGTTTTGGTGTAATTTTAGTGTTCTGTAACATAGCACCATAAACTGTGTAACTCCTGAAGAAAATTAATTTATTTTTTACAGTTCTGGAGACTAGGGCAGCCGAGGTAGCTTCATCTGATAAGAGCCTTATTATACCAGTGCATGGTAAAAAGGCGTCAACAGTGCTGCGAGAGCACCTCTTATCAAGCCACTGATCTCATTGTGGGAGTCCTGCCCTTATTACTTAACCATAATTGCCTCCAAAAAGTAAAATAAAATTCTTATTTTCAAACACTATCAACACACAAATTTGGGGATTAAGTTTTCCAATGTGTAAACTTTGAACTGGATCTAAATCATAACAATAAGGATCTACAATGTTTTCTTTGTATTTTTAATGCTTAAGTACGTCCTTATAAATGCATTTGTGTTTCTGTAATTAGATAAAAATATGATATGTGTCTTGTTTTGAAATTTTTTATATAGGTATTGGCATATGTCAAATACATCTCTTTGGCAGACAGAAGCTTTGGACCAAAGCAAAACTCTAAAACAAAATGATCTGCCCTGAAATTACTCCTCTATCAGAGTAAAATAGAAACAGAAAATACAACGGAGGTGCAAGTTTCACATCCTACAGTTTAGTAACCAAAAGAAGCCACAGGCCACACAGCTGATCAGAAGTACATTTTGAGTTATTCCATTATGTTTTAAGTATCATTTTGTTTTCAAAACAGAGTCTTATGTAATTCAACATAGCCTAGAACTTGATATGTACTTGAGAATAATCTTTTTTTTTTTTTTTTTTT
>NW_022196904.1:85916470-85919873 GCF_008632895.1 Mastomys coucha
AGCAGAATCTATCATGAGGTCTAGGTTGGTCTTGGTCTTGAACTCATTGATGAGCTGAAGATAACCTTGAACTCCTGATCTTCTCTGCCTCCACCTCCCAAATTCTGGCATACATCCTTACTCATTACATTATAAGTTTAGAGGTTGCTATCCTGAGTCATGGCTCAAATGTATAGAAGCACTGGTTTATCATTCAGTCTATAAACAACAAACCAACTCAGTTGAAAGGCCTCAAAAATCTTAATTTGGGAAGAGCCTGGCTGAGTTTCTAAATCAGCCAGTTCTGGTGACTTAACAGACTCATCTAGAGACCTCAAGGGATGAGGAATTTTCCTGACATTCTGATTTAGCTGAATTGAAAGATGTTTGTTCAGCATCCGAGTTTGGAGATTTAAACCTGTACAATTTATTTTTGTCCCCTGTTCTCGACCCTTGGATTAGGCTGTACAGTTATAGTAATGATGTAGTTATTATTCACTGAAAACCCCCTTTTTATTAGAGTCCATTTCTCTTCTCTTGTTTTATACAAGTTGGTGAAATTCTTGCTTCTTAGAGTATACTTTGTTTCAAATTTTGTTACATTATCCTTACTCCAACTATATAACAGTTTGTGAAACTTTGCTTGCATTTTAATTTACCAGTACTATGCATCAGTGGCTTTGAGGCAGACATGGTTTAGTTGTAGGAATTTTTTTTTTTTGCTCAAAATAATTTGGAAAATGTTTCTTCATTGAGAACATGAAGTGACAGAACCTTCCTCAGGAATTTTCCACATAGCAAACCTATTAGAGAACAGATAGTAATTAATCATAATGAATAGTACTAGTCTGTAGAATAGCCAGGTAAACCAATAGCTGCTTTGGTAGTATTGCTGTTTATAGACTTTCTGGTTGGGCAAAGTGGTTTTGTCATCCTTAGCAAGAAAATTCCTAAGCAAGAAGTAGCTCCTTGGTGAGCTATGAGAACAATGAGAAATGAAAAATGAATAAGGAGTTAAGAACTGGAAATACTCTAAGATATATTTTGTAGGAAGGAGGCTCAGACTAAATGCTCTTGGCTGCCTGATGCTTATCCAGTCTACCTCTGCTAGAAGTGGTGCCTCCTTGAGTCTAGGAGTACTTAGTTTATAGCACTGTATTTACAAAGGACTTTCTTGGTAGTTACTAAACAAATGGACTGAAATGTATCCTGACACATCATAAACATCTTTAGCCAGAATTCCAAGAAGTAGTTTTTCTTGGCCTGCAGATTTTTTTAAAGTTTTAATTAATTGTCAAATATTAAAAATTGAGCTATTTCCATAAATTACTAGCTCTCAAATCTGAAAACACTGAACACAAATTTCGCATAGGAATAGTTAGCTGTAATTGAATGGCAGCTATCTGTTTTAGCTATAACTTGTTTGCTTGACTCTTTAACCCTGATGTCTCTCTCTCTCATCTCTCACGTATGTATGTGTATCCCTTAAAGCAAGACTTTTAATCTATTTTGTCCATTTTTTTCTCAAGACTAGAATATGTTCAGACACATAGTATATTAAGTATTGGTAGGTAGTGGTGGTTGGTGAAAGGTGTATCTATCTATAGAGACAATGGTCATTGTCAGGGATGGCATTTCTCACATACTTTGAGCCAGAGGCTCTCACTGCACCTGTAGCTTGCCCTTTTCACTAGACTGGCTAGCCATCAAACACGCCATAAATACTACCAGATTGGGATCCACTTGTTTGTGCCCCTAGTGCTGAGGTTATAAAAATGCACCTAGACTTTATGTGGATGCTAAGGGTCCAAACTCAGGTCCTTATGGCTGAGCAGCAAGCACTTTGCACATGAGCAATCTTCCCATCCCCAAGGGACTGCTTTGTAACATTTTGTATGCTTAAGAATACCTTGCACATAAGAGATGCTGAAATCTTTTTTAAATGATTTCTCATGAGAAAAACTTAAAAGTTAGTGCTGGAGAGAAGGCTTGACAGTTAAAAGCACTTGCTACTCTTCCAGAGGACATGGGTTCTGTTCCCAGCACCCATGGCAACTCATAACTATCTGTAATTGCAGTTGCATGGGATCCAGTCTCCCTTTACTGGCCTCCACAGATGCCCTCTTTTGACCTCCATGGGCACCAGGCATGTAGGCAAAATACTCATATACATAAAATAAATTTTAAAAAACTTGCAAGTGAAGGCAGGGAAATAAAAATGTAAAGTTGTAGTGGAAGATCATGAGATGGTTTGTTTGGTTGTTTCCTCAAGCGTATTTTCCTTGTGTACACTCTATTCATATTTGTTCACCATCAGGGCTATAGAAGGTTATTAGCAATCCCTATCCAGTAGCAGAGTAGATTAGCAACGCCTCTTAAATTTTGTGCACATTCTACTTCCATGCTCCTTATATTATTTTACAATCTTATCTCCCAAATGAGGCTATGTTTGCCACATTAGATAGTTAGTTGTATAGGGTTTGCTTTTTGTGTGTCTAAAAACTATTATTTTTATGCCAACTTTATATAGTACTCTTCTAGAGATTCATCAAATAAATTTGAGTATGTGTTTGGAGTTGTGTTAAATAAGGCTCTACACAATGTTGTTACTTACACATTTGTATAGTTATTGTTCATTTGATCTTGAAAAGAATAGAGAAAGTGCAAATGATTAAATATCCAGACTGAATTTCTACAAAATAATGCTACCTATATAAAGATCAGTTGGATTACAGAAGGCTTGTTATTTTGGCTGGGCAGTTTGGACTCATACATGAAAGCAAGAAGAGAAAGGGAAATGTTTTTTGATGAATTATTTTTGGATGGGGTTTTTCTCTTTTGCTGTCCAAGTCCTCATCCCTTCAATCAGGAAGACAATAACATTCCTTAGAGGAGTAAGGATTGTGAGTAATCTTTAGTTTGTTTGCCTTACCCTGATTCCATTCCAATGTCCCAGAATTTCCTTGTTCCCACCCAGCTCTGCAACAACAATCTGTGGCTAAACTTCCATTTCTTTTGGACCAACTAGTACCCCTCCTCTCTCCACTTCCTCCTTAGGGCCTTGGACAGGGGCCCTTTAATTGCTCTAGACTTTTAAAAAAAAAGAAAGAGAGAAAGAGGGAGGGAGAGAAAGAGAGGGAGGGAGAGAGAAAGAGAGAGAGAGAGAGAGAGAGAGAGAGAGAGAGAGAGAGAGAGAGAGAGAGAGAGAGAGAGGAAGAAAGAAAAGAGAAGAAAAGAAAAGAAAACCAGGGACCAGCCCCTGCATACTGGGAATGCCAGTGGCTTTGTTAGCTATGAGAGCACTGAATTAGCACTGCCCTCTAAATCCCAGAGCAGGTGGACAATATCTAATTGGCATTCTGTATGCCAAGGTCCCTTGGGGGAATTTCTGATTTAAAATAAAGGTCAATGCAAAAGAAGGAAC
>NW_022196904.1:85919883-85924836 GCF_008632895.1 Mastomys coucha
TGGCTCTGGCTCACTGACTACAAGTAAAGGCCATCTGTACAATTCAGATTTTGGTCCTTTCTTATCTGTGTCTAGGCCTTTCCTAGGTCCCACTTCCTAGATCAATATTTATTTTGTTAAGAGGGGAAGGGACCTCAAATCATCCAGGCACTATCACTGGTATGCTCTCCCCAAAATTTCTGTGTACAAATTACACTTTGTACTTGCTAAATCATAAGATTTATTAATTAGCTTGGTTATAAATATATATCTAGGGAAAGATTTTCTAGGAATTTTTGAGAAAATCTGTTATACTTTTAAAAGCTTAATTATAGAGAGCTCAATAAAGCTCAGCAGAATGTTTGTTCAAACTATTATGTTTGTCCAGTGTATGTGTGTGGTCTTTTTGTGAATTAAAAAAGGACCTGGAGGGTTTAGAGAGATGACTCACTGGTTCAAAGCACTGGTTCTTCTTGCAGAGGACCCAGGTTTGATTCCCAACACCCACATGGCAGCTCACAACATCTGTTACTCCAGTCCCAGAGGAACTGATGCCTTCTCCTGGTCTTCATAGGCATTAGACATATACGTGATACACAGATACACATTTAGGCATTCATACACACAAAATAAGTAAATTTACTAAAAGACCTAGATGTGAAATTCTAGCTGATTATAATGATTACACAATAAACATTTTATACAATGGTGCTTGAGAGCTATTAATGAATAGTGAAATTAATGTAATAAGTTGCTACCATCCTTTTGATGCCATCTAGGAATGCAGAAATGGGTTCCTTTTCCCTGTTGATTAAAGAATTAAAAGACAGGAAAAGCTTGGGAGTCAAGCAAACCAATGTTTATTCAAGAAGACAGTTTTATTAGAGTTTAAAAGAAAAAGCCCAGTCCAGGTAAACTGTAAGCCAGTAACTAGCAGCTATCTGGAGGAGAGAAGGAGAATAACTGGTCCTGTTGGTGTTAATCCTCATGGAGATCATTCCTGTGGTGCTAGACAGCCACGTGGTGGGGAGTGGTTTTAGAGGAAGAATAAAGCCCAAAGTGTTAGGGAACACATGCTTAGAAAGGAGATAGAAAGAAAGTTATCACTTATGAATCTGCATATCTGCTCTCTTTAAGAAACTGTGATAGGTGGCCAAAATCCTGGGAAGGAAAGGTATAGTATCTCATTCAAGGTATAATTATTCTGCCTATCTCTTCAGCATGGGTTAAATGAGTTGGCATTTCTATGAGTGGTCTCATCTTCCAGAGGAGTAGTCCCTTGGCCAGGTGACTAATCAGTACAACTAGATTAATTATTCATTCATGTTTTGGGTGGCTTAAAGTATTAGGTCTCCACCCAGGTTAAGAAATTTCATCCTCTTGACCAAAAGAATTAGTTTTTCTTAATGGGACTTTACTGTTGTGGTGGGGTTTTGTTGTTTTAGTTGGTTGGTTTTTTTTTTAGACAGCGTTTCTCTATGTAACCTTGGCTGTCCTGGAATTCACTCTGTAGACCAGGCTGGGCTCATACTCAGAGATCTACCTGCCTCTGTGTCTGAAGTGCTAGAATCAAAGGCATGAACTACCACCTCTGGTTTGCTGTGTCAATTTTTTTTAAATGAAATAGATTTAAAAAGTAGAATGCAGCCAGGCAGTGGTAGCACACACATTTAATCTCAGCAATTGGGAGGCAGAGGTAGGCAGATTTCTGAGTTTGAGGCCAACCTGATCTACAGAGTGAGTTCCAGGACAGCCAACGTTACACAGAGAAACCTGTCTCGAAAAAACAAAAACAAACAAACAAACAAAAAGTAGCATGCAGGGTACTAAAGAGATGATTCAGTGGTTAAGAACACTGGCTGTTTCTCAAAAGACCTGGGTTCAATTCCCAACACCCACATGGCAGCTCACAACTGTAACACCAGTTCTAGGAGATCCAACACCCCCACACAAACACATGCAAAGGAAAACACCACTGCATATGAAATAAATATTTTTAAGTGGCATGCATTTTATCCAATAAGGTCATTCATAAAACTTTGAAATTCAGGCTGGGCTTAGTGGTGCATGCCTTTAATCCCAGCATTTGGGAGGCAGAGGCAGGTGGATCTCTGTGAGTTCAAAGCCAGCTTGATCTACATACATAGTGAGTTCCAGGACAGCAAGGGCTACATAGACCTTGTCTCAAAAATAAAATAAAATAAAATAAAATAAACGAACAAACAAACAAACTTATAAACTCTAAAGTTCAGTGTATTTCTAAATATTGTGCTACAATTTAAATAGCATTTAATTAGTTTTTAGTCAATAGCTCTCGAGCTAGACAAGGATGGTATTAGAATAAGAGAGTTCTAGGATTAAAAAGTGTTAATGGGCAATGTAGAAAAAAAAATGCTAGAGTATAGGTTGTGTTCTATGTCCAAGCCTTTTGACTGAGCAATTACATTTTCCTCTCTGCCTTACATTCTTCTTTCTCATCTCCCTACATCTCCTTGTGAACTTTACCCATTTGCTTCTCAGGGCTAACTTAAAGGCAATTTCCCTATTGCCTCCCTGATTCTGGCATCAGTGGTACATATTAAGTACATCATATACTTTAGAACTTTTCTTTTAACCATTCAGATTCATTCTTTGGGCATCTACCTTCTCTGTTAATAGGTTGGTGTTATCTGGTTTGGGGCTTTTTTGGCTTTGGGGGGCTTTTGGTTATTTTTTTCTTCTTAAAAAAAATTCTGTTTTACTTATAGATTATAAGATTCTGGAATGCAAACACTTTTATTCATCTGTATATTCTCAGCACTTTACATCTAGTACAGGATAGGTGCTTCAGAAATTTTAGCATGAGTATCTTTAAGAATAATACATATTGGATTAGTCAATAAAACACTTGATGAACAATTACTGTATGTTGGGATTGTGGCTGGTAGGAAAACACTGTCACCTTCTGGGAACATTAAGAAGTGGAACCATAAGCTCACAGGATTGCTGACACAGACATCATGTTCACTGTAGCTGCCTGGTTGTTTATGCAGCTAATGTGTAAGTTCCCTTTTCTGTTTTTGAATATTAGTCCTTGGAACCAGACAGGAAGCATGTCTGTCCATTTCAATTAATTTTCTCAGGAATTAGGCACCTATCTTTTTTCTGATATAATGACCAAGCAGTTCTCAAAAAGGTTAATTGGAGGGCATAAGATAGGTCTCACCCTTTTTATAAGTATGAAGAGGTTTCTTAATAGCTCCCTTAACAGTAATGTGGTTAGTTTCTACTTGCAGAGACAGCAGTTATTGCTATAATATATTCTGTGGCTACACTTTTTAAGTACACATTCTTTTAGAATAATATATCTGCCTGATCTTTGAACATTCTATGAAAGTAAATCTCTTTACCTTTAGCATTAACAGCTTTTTTGTTGACTATTCACATAGATATAACAACATTTCTCTAGAGAAATATATCACATTAAGTTTTTTCATTTCTTGGCTTTTAGTGTTCCTGGACTGTTTTTTTTTATTAAATATTTTCTTTATTTACATGTCATATGATATCTCCTTTCCCAGTTTCCCCTCTGAAAAAAAGAAAAAAATAAAATTAAATTTAAAAAAAAGCAAAAACAAAAACAAACCTGTTCTCCCCCTCCCCCGCACCCCTTCTTGCCACCCCACCCTCTCCTGCTTACTGGGCCTGGCATTCCCCTACACTGGGGCATAGAACCTCACACAGCCAAGGGCCTCTCCTACCACTGATGACTGACTAGGCCATCCTCTGCTATATACATGCTGCTGGAGTAATTAGTCCCACCATGTGCACTCTTTGATTAGTGGTTTAGTCCCTGGGAGCTCTGAGGGTACTAGTTAGTTCATATTGTTGTTCTTCCTAAGGGGCTGCAAACTCTTCAGCTCCTTGGGTCCTTTCTCTAGCTTCTTCATTGGGGACCCTGTACTCAATCCAATGGATGGCTGTGAGCCTCTACTTCTGTATTAGTTGGGTACTGTCAGAGCCTCTCAGGAAACAGCCAGCACTTGCTGGCATCCACAATAGTGTCTGGATTTGATGATTGAATATGGGACGGATTCCCAGGTGGAACAGTCTCTGGATTGTCCTTCCTTCAGTCTTTGATCCATAGTTAGTCTCTGCAACTACTTATATGGGTATTTTGTTCCCCCTTTTAAGAAGGAATGAAGTATCCACATTTTGGTCTTCCTTCTTGAGTTTCTTGTGGTTTTTGGATTGTACTTTGTGTATTCTGATCTTCTGGGCTATTATCCACTTAACAGAGAGTGTATACCATGTGTGTTCTTTTGTGATTTCCCTAAGAATTTCATAAATTTATCGTTTTTAATAGCTGAGTAATACTCCATTGTGTAGATGTACCACATTTTCTATATCCATTCCTCTGTGGAGGGAAATCTGGGTTGTTTCCAGTTTCTGACTATTATAAATAAGGCTGCTATGAACATAGTGGTGCATGTGTCCTTAATACATGTTGGAGCATCTTCTGGGTATATGCCCAGGAGTGGTATACCTGGGTCCTCTGGTAGTACTATGTCCAATTTCCAGAGGAACCGCCAAACTGATTTCCAGAGTAGTTGTACCAGCTTGCAATCCCACCAGGAATGGAGGAGTGTTCCTCTTTCTCCACAACCTCTCCAGCATCTGCTGTCACCTGAATTTTTGATCTTAGCCATTCTGACTGGTGTGAGGTGGAATCTCAGGGTTGTTTTAATTTGCATTTCCCTGATGACTAAGCATGTTGAACATTTCTTTAGGTGCTTCTCAGCCATTCGCTATTTATCAGTTGAGAATTCCTTGTTTAGCACTGTACCCCATTTTTAATAGGGTTTTTGGTTCTCTGGAGTCTAACTTCTTGAGTTCTTTGTATATATTGAATATTAACCATCTATTGGATGTAGGATTGGTAAAGATCTTTTCCCAATTTGTTGGTTGCTGTTTTGTCCTATTGACAGTGTCTTT
>NW_022196904.1:85925489-85929152 GCF_008632895.1 Mastomys coucha
CAAGTACAATATTGAATATGTAGGGAGAGAGTGGGCAGCCTTGCCTAGTCCCTGATTTTAGTGGGATTTCTTTAAGTTTCTCTCCATTTAGGTTGATGTTAGCTACTGGTTTTCTGTATATTGCTTTTGCTATGTTTAAGTATTGGCCTTGAATTCCTGATCTTTCCAAGACTTTTGTCATGAAGGGATGTTGGATTTTGTCAAATTCTTTCTCAGCATCTAATGAGATGATCATATGGCTTTTTTCTTTGAGTTTGTTTATATAGTGAATTACCTTGATGTTTTTCCATATATTGAACTATCCCTGCATCTCTGGGATGAAGCCTACTTGATCATGATGGATGATAGTTTTGATGTGTTCTTTTATTTGGTTTCCAAGAATTTTATTGAGCATTTTTACATCGATATTCATAAAGGAAATTGGTCTGAACTTTTCCTTCTTTGTTAGGTCTTTGTGTGGTTTAGGTATAAGAGTAATTGTAGCTTCATAGAACGAATTTTGTAGAGTACCTTCTGTTTCTATTTTTGTGGAATAGTTTGAGGAGTATTGGTACTAGGTCTTCTTTGAAGGTCTGATAAAACTCTGCACTAAACCCATCTGGTCCTGGGCTTTTTTTTTTTTTGGTTGGGAGACTATTAATGACTGTTTCTATTTCATTAGCAGATATGGGACTGTTTAGATCATTGATCTGATCTTGATTTAACTTTGGTATCTGGTATCTGTCTAGAAAATTGTCCATTTCATCCAGGTTTTCCAATTTTGTTGAGTATAGGCTTTTGTAGTAGGATCTCATGATTTTTTTGGATTTCCTCAGTGTCTGTTGTTATGACTCCCTTTTCATTTCTGATCTTGTTAATTAGGATACTGTCTCTGTGCCCTAATTAATTCTGGCTAAGGGTTTATCTATTTTGTTGATTTTCTGAAAGAACCAGCTCCTGGTTTGGTTGATTCTTTGTATAGTTCTTTTTGTTTCTATTTGGTTGATTTCAGCCCTGAGTTTGATTATTTCCTGCCTTTGACTCCTCTTGGGTGAATTTGCTTCTTTTTGTTGTAGAGCTTTCAGATGTGCTGTCAAATTGCTGATGTATGCTCTCTCCAGTTTCTTTTTGGAGGCACTTAAAGCTTTTAGTTTTCCTCTTAGGACTATTTTCATTGTGTCCCATAAGTTTGGGTATGTTGTGGCTTCATTTTCATTAAACTCTAGAAAGTCTTTAATTTCTTTCTATCTTTCTTCCTTGACCAAGTTATCATTGAGTAGAGTGTTGTTAAGCTTCCACGTGTATGTGGGCTTTCTATTGTTTATGTTGTTATTGAGGAGCAGCCTTAGTCCATGGAAGATTACTTTTTTGCTTTTTCAGGGATGTAGTTCCCCTTCTTGTGTTGGAGTTTTCTATTTATTGCCCTTTGAAGGGCTGGATTTGTAGAAATATATTGTGTAAATTTGGTTTTGTCATGGAATACTTTTGTTTCTCCATTTATGGTAATTGAGAGTTTTGCTGGGTATAGTAGCTTGGGCTGGCATTGTGTTCTCTTAGGGTCTATATGACATCAACTTAGGATCTCTGGCTTTCATAGTCTCTGGCGAGAAGTCTGATGTAATTCTGATAGGTCTGCCTTTATTTTTTACTTGACCTTTTTTCCTCACTGATTTTAAATTCTTTCTTTGTTTTGTACATTTGGTGTTTTGACTATTATGTGGTGGGAGGAATTTCTTTTCTAGTCCAGTCTATTTGGAGTTCTATAGGCTTCTTGTATGTTCATGGGCATCTCTTTCTTTAGGTTAGGAAAATTTTCTTCTACAATTTTGTTGAAGATATTTACTGGCCCTTTAAGTTGGAGGTCTTCACTCTCTTCTATACTTATTATCCCTAGGTTTGTTCTTCTCATTGTGTCCTGGATTTCCTAGATGTTTTGGGTTAGGAGCTTTTTGCATTTTGCATTTTCTTTGCCTGTTGTGTTAATGTTTTCTATGGTATCTTCTACACCTGAGATTCTCTTCTAGCTCTTGTATTCTGTTGGTGATGCTTGCATCTATGGTTCCTGACTTCTTCCCTAGGATTTCTATCTCCAGAGTTGTCTCTCTTTGTGATTTCTTAACTGTTTCTACTTCCATTTTTAGGTCCTGGATGGTTTTTTTTCAATTCCTTAACCTGTTTGGTTGTGCTTTCCTATAATTCTTTAAAGGATTTTTGTGTTTCCTCTTTAAGGGCTTCTACTTGTTTACTGGTGTTATCCTGTAATTCTTTAAGGGATCTTTGTGTTTCCTCTTTAAGGGCTTGTACCTCTTTACCTGTGTTCTCCTTTATTTCTTTAAGTGAGTTATTCATGTCCTTCCCAAATTCCTCTATCACCATTGTGAGATATGATTTTAGATTCAAATCTTGGTTTTCTGGTGTTTTAGGATATCCAGGACTTGCTGTGGTGGGAGTACTAGGTTCTGATGAAGCCAAGTAGTCTTGGTTTCTGTTAGTAAGATTCTTGCATTTGCCTTTCGCCATCTGTTGATCTCTGGTGTTAGATGTTCTTGCTGTCTCTGGCTGGAGCTTGTTCCTTCTGTGGGTCTGTAAGCCTGTCAGCACTTCTGGGAAATCAGCTCTCCTCTGATAAAACCTGTGTGTGCAGATGGCTGTGGATCAGTAGTCCCTCCTGAGTCCTGGGGTCAGAGCACACCCTGGAGACTGGCTCTCCACTAACTGGGAAGATGCAGAGAAGGCTGTGGATCTGCTGTCCCTCCTAGGTGTAGTCTGAGGTAGAAATGATTCTGTCCCAGATGTCCTGCCACTTGTGAGGCCTGTGCCTCCTGGCTGGTCCCGCCTTTGAAAGTCACTGGAAAGAAAGTGGAGATCTCACCTGAGTCCCTGGGTTGGAGCACTCCCTGGAGGCAAGCTCTCTGCTTGTCAGGAAGGAGCAGAGAGGGCTGTGGATCCACTGCTGTCACTCCTAGGTGTAGACGGAGGTAGAGAGCAACATTCTGGATTGTTAAATTTAGTGGTACCTTTTGAAAAGAGTTTGCTAGTTACCAAGTAGTTTTTTTATTTAGTCTGAGGCTCTCTTTGAATTTGTGGATTCACCTAATTCATACTTTTGTTGTTAAAATGGTAAGGTAATTGACTCTTAACTGGTGAGCCTGATTTATATTTGTTATGATTATGAAACTATTTAGATTTACCAGAACCATCTAGTGTTATACCTTCTATTGTACTAAATTTTCTATTTCCTCTTTTAATCTTTGGACTGAATATCCTAACTTTTCTCACTTTGTTTTTGCCCCTCTACTAATTTGGACATTGTGTTTTATATACTCTATTAGTTTTCCTAGATGTTTTATTATACATATTTGTTATGGTTTGAAAGCCTATTTCAAAGATTTCACTTTTTATGGGTTTCCTGGTCTCATTGATAGCAGGTATTTTTTATATAAGACAAATATTTTATAACAGGAATTATGAAATATTGTGTGATTTTTTTTAAAAAAACATAGTTTGTAATTTGTTTTCTATGGGGATTTGCATATTATATGCATTTGTGTGTACATGTGTAGCATTATACAAGATTTATAATTTTTTTTCTGATTTTTTTATTTATTTATTTTTATTTTTTAACTTTTATTGCATTATCAGAAAAGTTGCATGATTTCAATTTATCTGAATTTGTTAACATTT
>NW_022196904.1:85929427-85930395 GCF_008632895.1 Mastomys coucha
ATAAAAGTTGTTTGATATAAAACAACAATCGATTTAACAGTCTTATGTAGATGCTCATCTATAGCAATGTGAAAATACATTTTTATCAATATAAATTTTAAATAATTCCAAACATATTAGCTGTATACTTAAAAATAATGCATCACTACTAGTATTTTCTTAAATGAACATGAGTATATAAAGTCTTTTTGTTTGTTTTGTATTTAGTAGAGTTTAAAATCTTGGCTCTTACCCAAGATTGGCTTGGCTTGTCCAAGCCCAAAATAAGAACAATTTTTAGACATTGGGTTTCGTTGTAATAAGGCTGTATTTCAATGACCCTCACATTACCAAAGGATTTTACCTCCATTGTAGCTAAGCTGAGAGTTGATAGTTCTGCTGCACCAAGAAATGAATTGTAGGCTCGATTTTTGGATATAGACTTCCTGCTATGGTCAAAGCTATTTGACTTGAGTGACTTCATTCTCAGCCCACAGAGAACAGGTTACATTCATTTAAGAAATGGTGTAGGTATTAAGATGGTCTATCCATAAAGTCATTCACCAACTGTTTCAATGAACAATGGTTCTGCTTGGAGGGTGGTACAGACTTTAAGTTAGGGTAAGAATTTGGTTCATTAGCTGTGATAATTTGGAAATGCATTCATCTCAGAGAAAGAATAACTTATAAAGTCCTCTTCTTCAAACTTGATACAAGAGCTACAAATGTCAAGCAAAGCATTCAGTCTCACTTTGTTGTTCTCTTACAAGCCACCTCCCTAGTTAATCGTCTATGTTTCTTTTGAGTATATAAATACTTTTGAAATATATAAGCTGTTCTGAAAACCATAGTAGAGTGTAAAAACATGAAATAAACAATACTACATATAGAGAGGCTGAGATAGGAGAAGCAATATTTTACGACCCTTATGTTGTACACAGCAAGACACTGTCACAAACAAACAAGCTGACAGTGTATATAGATTGTAC
>NW_022196904.1:85931216-85945538 GCF_008632895.1 Mastomys coucha
GGCAGAGTTCCTGTGTGCCTGGTCAAGCTGGTCCCAGTTACTCCTAGTGTTGGGACAGATGTTGGTTCCCACTCACCTCTGATCCTGGGTATGTCAGAGCTCCTGGGAGTGGAGCTTCCTCAGATATATAACAAATGTTTTCCCAGTTAATATTTAAAAAGAAATGTGCCATACTCTATTCTGTATGTCTCTTCCCTTCCCTTCTTCCCTCCTTTTTGTTCCTTCTCTTTCTTTCTCCCTCTTCTCTCCTGTGTTACCCATTAGGCCTAGAACCTTCAGTCCTCCTACCTTAGATCCCAAATCACAGATTTGAGCCAGCATTCCTAGCTCTGCCTAGTCTCTCTTAGTTTTCAATACATTTAAATTTAAAATTTTAAAAATTAAATTTTAATTTTTCAAATTAAGAAATTCAAATCATTTACCCATGGATTTGACATTCTACCTCTATTATAATCTAAGTATTTGATATATTACTAATTATTTTTAGTTATTAAAAATTAAATTCCATTGGTTGATTCATGTATATGGGAATCTATTTTGTTTTTATTAATAAGACTTTGTAGTGTATTCTTATCATATGGTTGTAGTGTTCGTCCTTTACTAATGTTCTTATTTATTTTATATATGAACTTTAAAATTGTCTTCTAATTTTAATATGTATAAAATTAATTAATTCTCTTAGGGAGTATATTAGTTATTTTCTTTTGTTGTGATAGAACACCATGATTGAGGTAACATGTAAGAGAAAGAGCCCATTTGGGGTTACAGTTTCAGAGGGCTAGAGTCCATGATAGCAGAGCAGACACAGCAGCAGGCTGCAGGCATGGCAACTGAAGAAGAAGCTGAGGGCTAACATCTTAAACCAAAAGCACAAAGCAGAGGGAGCTAGCTTAAAATGGCAGGAGTCTTTAAAAACTCAAAACCTACCTGCAATGACATATTTTCTCAAACGAGGCCATACTTCTACCTCCTAATCAATTAGGGACCAAGTATTCATATGTCTGACAGTATGAGCAGTATGTATCATTCAAACCACCACAGAGAAATGAGTACCTTACACACACACACACACACATACACACACACACACACACACACACACACATAATATATTTAATCTCTGTACTTGTTTCCCACGGTTGCTGTAACAGGTATCCATAAATGTCTTGGCTTAAGACAATGGATATTTATTCTCTTACATTTGCAGAAGACTATTCTCCAAACAAAGTGCCCATAAGGCTCTAGGGAAGGAAGACTCATCTCCATCATCTCCAACTGCTGGTGGTTACATCATTATAGTCTTTGCTGTTTCCTCCTCTGTGTTTTCTCTGTGAATTTTTGTCTGTTCATCCTGTTTGTCTGTGCCTCTTCCTAAGATCTCTCTCTCTCTCATCTGTGCCTCTTCCTAAGATTGATCTCTCTGTCTGTCTCTCTGCTTCTCTCTCTCTCTCTCTCTCTCTCTCTCTCTCTCTCTCTCTCTCTCTCTCTCTCTCTCTCTCTCTCTCACACACACACACACACACACACACACACACACACAGAAACACATCAACTTGATAACAGTTCTGTTTGGAAATGTTGAGTTTCCTGTATCTGAGGTTTAATATTCTTTCAGTGATTATGAAAAAGCCTTATTTGGAAGCACCAAATAATGTCTTTCTCTAGCCTCTTAACTTTGAACTTAGTTCTAAGATTAGATATATTTTAGATCCTCTTATCCTATCATATATGTAAAACTTTAATGTACTTTTAAAAGATTTATTTATTTTTATTTAATATGTATGAATGTTTTGCCTCCATGTACGTATGTGCACCACATGCATGTCTGGTGCCCACAGAGGCCAGAAGAGGGCATTGAATGCCCTGGAACTGGATTTACAGATCACTATGTGGATGCTGGAAATCAAACCAGGTCCTCTGCAAGAGCAGCAAATGCTTAAGTACCAAGCCCTCTCTCTGGCCCTGTAATTTGTTTCCTGATCTTTTTTTCCTCCTTCTCATTCCTTCCCTTTCCTCTCCCCCACTCCACACGCCCTGCTGAAAACTGAACCTAGGACATCCCGGGGGCTAGGCAAGTATTCTACTACTGAGCTTTATTTCCAGCTCTCTTTAAATTCTTTTTTTAATATTGAGAATCTCACAAAGTCACCCTGGCTAACCTCAAATTTTCAATATCCCTGGCTTCTTGAGTAACAGGACCACAGGCCTCAGTTTCTATGGAACTTCTTTGAATCGTTCTTATTTTATTTTATTTATTTATTTTGTACTATTTCTTTAGATATATGTTATTTGCTGTTCATCTTGACTACTGACTTTGGGGTTTTGGAGAGGGAGTCTCTTTTAGTTCAGGTTAACCTTAAACTCTTTTTCTAGTTGAAGATGACCTTAAACTCCTTATTCTCCTATCTTCACACCTCAAGTGCTGGGATTACAGACATGTATTACTACACTTGGCTGATGATACTGACTTTTTCCATTTCAATTATAGTTCTATAGTCTTTTGTTCTTTGCTACTTTTTTCTTTTTATTTATTTTTTTAAAGATTTATGTATTTTATGTATATTAGTACACCATTGTTCGCTCTCTTCAGACACACCAGAAGAGGGCATCAGATCCCATTATAGATGGTTGTGAGCCACCATGTGGTTGCTGCGAATTGAACTCAGTACCTCTGAAAGAGCAGTTGGTGCTTTTAACTGCTGAGCCATCTCTCCAACCCCTTTGCTACTTTTTCAAGCTGCTTTTTTAAATCTTGAAACTAGAGTGAGGGATAGTGCCATGGTAGAATACTTGACTAGCATGTGTAAGGAATGCGTGCAACCTGCAGTACCATGAGGAACAAAGGCTGTAATATATAGGCCTTTTCTGATTGTTTTTCCTAATTGTCACTCATACAATGTGTGTTTACAAAGACTTGTATGTCTTTGTATTTTGTTTTTGCTTTTAGACCAAATGTTGCTTACAACTTTATGAAAATTATTTGAGACCTAGGCTAACTTTTATTCTACTGAGATTAGGGGTTGTTTCTTCCAATACACTGGATTATTGATAATTCTGAGTTGCTTTTGGATCTTCAATGAAGGCCAATTGGATTTGCTAAAAGAAAAAAAATCCCACAATAGAGTCAGTTTGGGGTTACAGTTACGGGAGACATGGGAGACATTTCTTTATTCTTCAATGTCGGCTTGTTTCCTTGTGGTGTCATCAGTATTGCAGATCTATTTATGACTTATCCTTCCTTACCCTGAGGATATAATTCTTTGGTACTCCAGATTTATAAAGGAATCTTTGTAAATCTGTTACTTAAAGTGAATCTTGGTTTCATCATTTTTTCCCAGACTCCACATAGTTACCATAGTTTTCATTAGTGTCTCTTATGTAGTAGCATCAGTGCAAAAGATTGTTTTAGCACTTTACACTCCTCTCAGGATTTCTGCTTTCATTTAAGTGTTGTTACTATGGCAGAGTATTCATAATTTATACCATCTTGAACATTTTTACATGAACACTGCAGTGGCATTAACATTCCCTATGTTGAGCAAACAGTGCTAGCATCCACTTTCAGAGTTTCTCATCTTGCAAAACCGAAACTCTGTACCCACTGAGTAGTAGCTACTTATTGCCCCATTGACCTCAAACCTTGGTTCTCAGTCTTCACTCTGGCTCTCAGAATTTGACTACTCTTTTTTTTTTTTTTAATTTATTTATTCATCTTTATTTATATGAGTACATTGTAGCTGTCTTCAGACACACCAGAAGAGGGCATCAGATCCCATTATAGATAGTTGTGAGCCACCATGTGGTTGCTGCTGGAATTTGAACTCAGGACCGCTGGAAGAGCAGTCATTGCTCTTAACCGCTGAGCCATCTCTTCAGCCCTTGACTACTCTTACGTTTGCTGCATTAGTGAAGTCATACAGTATTTCTCCTTTTGTGACATGGCTTGTTTCACTTAGCATATTTTCATAGTCATTTGTATTGTAATTTGTGTTAGAAGTTCATTTCTTTTGGTGGTTGAATAATATGAAAGAAAGACAATGCTATACATACCACATTGTTTTAATTTATGACTATCCATCCATTGTTGATTGACTTTTGGGTTGTTTCTATCTGCATTCATTCAACTTTTGTCCTCTGTAGTTATCTTACATCCTTGAAAAATCAGCATAATAATATTTTAAAAGTTAAATTTTAGGACTTTGTTGTTTGGTTTATTAAGTTGGGTTTCTTGGCTCTAGAAGGGACAATTCTGAGGTTCTGAAGTATGAACAGTTGATGTATAATTTTTGTATGTTTTGATTCTTTGAGTTCTGTTAAGTAATTTTCCCTTACATATAAGAAATAATTTCTAAAAATATTTTTTAAAAAATCAGCTCTGTTTTGTATTTGGCTTTGTTAACATGTAATTTATGCTAAACTCCCACCTACTTTCAATTTTCTAAAGTACCTTAGAGAAGCATTTGAAACTTGCTTCACCACTCTCTGTTGGAGGAGACTTTCTGTGATTGTTTTGTTATGTTCTAAACTTGTCTTTTGAAAATGTTGAGGATATTATAGACAATGATCTGATACTAATGTATGGGTAGAGCAGAGGCAAGAATCCAATTGGAGTTAGCCTTCCATATTTCCCTCCACTCTCTCTTTCCTATTGGAGTCTTTTACATAACAGAAGGATAAGGCTGAGAGTAGGAAGATCAAACTCCTGAGGTTATTTGGTCCAATCTCAATTATTTCCAGTAACATTTTAGAATCTGCTGTACTGGAGCATTGCTGTTCTTTATGGATGAAGAAACTGAAACTTGTGAGCTGCAAATTATTTCCACACTGTCGCATATTCATACCTAAGACTATGCTAGACATAGGCTTTGCCTATTCCAGGGGAGAATTGCCCTTACACTAAAATATTAAGTTCACTCCTACTCTTCAATGAATCTCTACTTCTGTGGTCTCTTATTTTGTGATTGTGAAATATCCTAAGGGCATTTTGTCTTTGAAAATGAGCCAGAACTCAGAGGGTTAATAAAAATGAAACAGTGAAGGGGGGGGGGGTGTCTTTTCTCCTCTCCTCAACTAAAGAGCTGCTGGGCTATTTCACTTGTACCACATGTGTTCCATTACGGTATAATGATGTAATTACCAGTAATACTGCTTCTGCTTGAGTAGTGGTGGAGAGGCAGCATTAAGAAGAAGACTAGCCCAGTTCTCTCCTAAGAGCCCACTTCAGTCTATTAGATTGAAGATGCTGAAAGACGAATGGCTTCAGCAGAGGAAAAGGTCAGATTTAAAAGCTTTTCTGGGCTTGGCATTTATTATTGCCTTTTTGACCTTCAGAAAAGTCCCTTGTGTGTTTGTCCTTGATTTTTGCCTTTCCCATTAATACTTGAAAGCTGTATTGTTGGCCAGACCCAGTCTTTGGAATAGGTAGTTTCCTCTGTAGTATTGTTATTCCAGAAGACATAGTCCCCATCCAGATCACCTGTTCAGTTATATTTCCTGACTCTCTTCTAGTGTATTCTTCACACTCTTGAATATTTTAGTTATCAGCAACACACACACACACACACACACAGAGAGAGAGAGAGAGAGAGAGAGAGAGAGAGAGAGAGAGAGAAAGAGAGAGAGCTCTACCTCCACAGACATAATTAGAATATAAAATAAAAAAGATGGGGCACCTTGTACAAATCACTTAACCTTCCTGTAAACTTCCTTGAAAGCATGGCTCCTGCTACTTGATGATTATGAGGAGTTATTAATGGTCTCTGGAACACAACATACCTTCTAAATTATTTCTCCCATTAGAGAGTAGCTGTCATTCTTTCAACAATATCAAGGCCCAGTCTCTAGAAAAACACAAGAAAATCTCACTTATTTCAGTTCTTTTCATAGTGCCAGCTTGAGGTTTGAAACTGAAGCTTGAGATTTCCAGCTGAAGTTTGTGGGTCTCTCAAACTTGAATACCAAATATACCTCCATGGGTTACAAGACATAATACTTATGGTTTTAATTTATTCATTAAGCATTTCAACAGGTCAGGAAAACTCAGACTCTGTTAATGAAATCTGACCAGTAGAGATTTAAATCATAAAAGACACTGACATATGTTTAATGTACTAAAAGGTAACAGGTATCAAGGGGTGTGTGTTTGTTGTTTTATGGCTCAAGCATTTTGTTAGGAAACCTTGGTATTCTCTGACCTTCAGAAAAATCCTTGTTTACTTTTCAGGATTTTTTTTTTCTTTTTGGCTGTAACTAGGTTACATCTTCCTCTCTAATCAGTCCCAGCTAGGTGGAATAGAATTTAAATAATTGCTTTAGTCCACTTGTGTTTCAACCCCTGTAACTAAAATAAGAGGCTACCTTTCCTTGGGGGAAAAAAAGAACAAATCTGCAACCTTTCTTGGTTTTGGCTTTAGCTTTTAGTGGCAGGGTCTCTTGTGGCTCAGACTAGCCTCCAACTTGCTATATAGTCCTGCTACTCCCAAGTGGTACATTTATAGATGTATGCTACTCTGCCTAGCTTAAATATGTATTCTACAACAGGAAAGAAAATGGCTTTGGGTTTCTCAGTGAATGAGCCCAAAACAGGGGTCTGCATCATTCAGCAGCAGGCTTGCTTTCATCATGCTAGACAAGTAGAGCATAGACATTGTACTGTGACCCCCTGCAGGGATTTGCCTTTCTACCTTACAGTAAATTTTATAAAGCCATTCAGCTAGGGTGAGCGAGTATAGGATTTAAGAAACTGATCTAGGCCTCTAGGAATCAGTATCAAGTGATTCTTAAGGCTGATCCCTCTGTGTTGGAGTCCCCCAATTCTAAAAAGTATTCTTACTTGCTTGCTTTTGGCCAAGTCTTCGACAAAGTGCAAGTCCTTATATTTTGATTCCATGGTTATTTTCTACTGTGGTCTATTATTTTCTCTAATGGGTCCTCTGAGAGCTAGAGATCTGGTCCTGAATCTTCAGACTACACACTTGGATTCTGCTGCTGGACTTCTAGATCCCCGCCTACTTGTCAGCATCCCTTTTCATTTCCTCTTCCTGCTATACTTTGGATCCTTTCTTTGCTAAGTAGGTAGATAAATTTTTTAAAGTTCTAATGTGAAGACTGTTCTAGGTAGAATGGCAAATGAAGCATAGGGAAGTTATTGATAATCAGAAGAGGATATATAAAAAAAAAAGTTGAGCACATGTACATGAGTCTATAGAAGAACACTTAAGACCTGGCCATCTAGGTTTTAGCCAGAGAGTCCATGGTACTGGAATCAACAGAATCAAGACCAAAATAAAGACTTTGTTGTTTTCTTTTGAGACAATATCACTCTGGAACCCTAGCTGGCCCGGAGTTTGTTTTGTAGACCAAGCTAGCCTCTAACTCAGAGGTCCACCTGCCTCTGCCTACCAAATGGTAGGATTAAAGGGTGAGGCAGCTTGGCAGGCAAACCTTTTTGTCTGTGTCCCCTTCTGGCCAAAGTATGTCAGCTTTAACTTACAGTTTGTGGGTCTGTGCAAACTTTAGTATACAAAAGGGGGAGTATAAGGCAGAGAAAAGGGAAGCAGGGAGAGATAAAAAGTCCAAAACTGGCAAAATGATCTCTAAGAACCCTTCCAACACTGGCATTGAGGTTGAGTGTAAGAGTGCAAAAGCTGTAACTAGTGAAACAGAGTTTGGTACCCTCCTACTTTAGACGAAATCTAGGCCTGGTCTCGAGCTGACAGCCAACCACTGGATACAGTACCCAATTGTTTGCAGCCAAAATACAGCAAGTCTGCTTCCTCTAACAACTACTCTGCAGCTCCCCTCCCCCACCTCCTCAGGACAGAAGTGGACTTGAGAGGGTATGTTTCGGTTCCCTGGCCCCTGTGTGTCTTCCTCTCACAGCGTTGTTCAGAATGTCTAGGGAATTTTCATTTTCCAAAGTTGCTTACCAGAAACAGTTTGGCAGAGTACACTCTGGGGAGGAAGCTTTAGTCAAATGAGCACAAAAGCATAGAACCCCATGTTGAATTCTTTGTACATGGGAAAGGGAAGCAAAGGAGCTTTAGTAAAATTGTAGCTTAGGCTAAATAAGGAATAGAAATGAAAAACAACCCAAAATTTGCTTTAAACACTTTTATACCTGACTCTCAATAACACTCAGATTATGACAGAATTCAGAGAATGCTTCTATATATTTTAAAATTATTTTCATTATAATTTATAATGAGGCAATGAAAAACTGCCTCTTTTATAATACAGATTTCAGAAAGTGAGGCTTGGCTGCTGAGGAATAAACAGGCAGCAGAGCAGCTCGCACAGAGGAAGTCTATGAAAATGTGAAGGCTTAGGATAATTATATTTGGTTAAAAATTGAGGATCTTTAAAAAAAGTTGAAAAACATGTTTCACTAAAAACCAATATTCATGGATTCTAAGGTTAAAGGAGACAAGGATCAGTAGAAAGGATATCCTAGAGCCCAGTCTCCTTCTGGTCTTCAGTGGTGGTCTCACTTAGAGCCCCCTTCCCAGAGTTCTCCTTTGAGGAACATAGTGTCTGTAGCCCCATCCATATTCTCCTTGATTTTTGGCTCAACTTCAGGGGAGATGGACTACATATAGCTGGTCTGAAATCGGAAGACAGTGAATTTATTTAAGCTTTCAGGATGACCTATTTGCCTTTTTCCACTGCAATGAATGAAAATACAGACAACAGAATGTTTCACAAGACAGAACGCAAAGAGAATAAGAATGAGAAGTGTGTAATATGTTTTGGCCTTTAAAAAAGAAACATTACAGCCTTTTTTTTTAACCTCTGTCATCTGTGATCCATCACCCATTCAGCCAAGATATTTTGGCTTTTTGACTCTGGGAAACCAGTGGGTGGGTAATTTTGGAGAAGCTAAGAGTTAGCAAAATACCAGCAGATGCTAGAGCCAAACAAGAGAATTCTCGTTGGCCCACAAACTGAGGTATACCCTGTTTGCTGTTCTTCAAGACTCCTTTGGAAAAGACTATAGAAACCAGACATATGAGAAGATAACTTATTCCTCTCTAGAGATGATCTTGCTTGTCGAAGGCTGTCAGCAATGAGAAGGTCTAGGCAGTGGAGGAAATATAGTGCTATCTTTGAAGCTATTTGATCTAACTTCAGATCCATCACTAAATCGAAACCTGTCACTTTCCATTTCAGTAAAGTTTTATGGATCCTTAAGCCTTCTAAGCCTATTTATGCTAGACATAATAGTACTACTTCATCAAATTTGTTAGACTGAAATGGCCTGGCACAGCACCAGACACCTAATTGATACTCAATAAACAGAAAGTGTTCCACAGTACCACTGTTCATCTCCTTCACAGCAGTTTTCCTACTATTTTTACATCTTTGGATGCAGTTTATTTCTCTTAACATTATAAACTGAGAAATGCTTATAAATGTTGAGGCTAATTTACTGGCTGCAGTGTGAGTTTCATCATGCCATCAAGACACTGGAACTTTGGTATTCTTTAAAAAAGATGACTATTGTAAAACAGTCAGATTTGTCTTATGCAGATTTCCATTTATTCCTAAAATTTAGTCTGACCTGTAACTGTGTATAGAGAATTCTGACTCCCAACAAGTAAAATGAGGAAATTAGTTCCTATCTTAAGTCATAGATCACACGGGTCAATAATATTGACATTTACATTTATAGAATAAGTAGGTCTTAAGTTTTATATTCATATACCTTGTGTTCCATTTACTTATTTACATTTCAAATGTTATCCCCTTTCCCAGTTTCCCCTCCACAAACCCCTGGCCCTCTCCCCGCTGCTTCTATAAGGGCTCTCCCTCCCACTCACTCTCACCTCAACACCCTAGCATTCCCCTATGCTGGAGCATCGAGCCTTCACAGGACCAAGAGCCTCTCCTCCTATTGATGCCAGATAAGGCCATCCTCTGCAACATATGCAGCTGGAGCTATGGGTCCTTCCATGTGTATTTTTTGGTTGATGGTTTAGTCCATAGGAACTCTGAAGGGGTCTGGTTGGTTAATATTGTTGTTCTTCCTATAGAGTTGCAAAACCCTCAGCTCCTTCAGTCCTTTCCCTAACTCCTCCATTGGGGTCCCCAGGTTCAGTCTAATGGTTGGCTGCAAGCATCCGCATCTATATTGGTCAGGCTCTGACAGAGCCTCTCAGGAGACAGCTATATCAGGCTCCTGTCAGCAAGTACTTCTTGGCATCAGCAATAGTATCTGGGTTTGGAGTCTGCAGATGGGATGGATCCCCAGGGCGGGGCAGAGTCTGGATGGCCTTTCCTCAGTCTCTCCTCCACTCTTTGTCCCTGTATTTCCTTTAGACAGGAGCAATTCTGGGTTAAAATTTTTGAGGTGGGTGGGTAGCCCCATCCTTCAACTGGAGGCCTTGCCTATTCACTGGATATGGTCTCTACAGGTTCTCTCTCACCTTTGTTGGGTATTTCAGCTAATGTCATCCCCTTTGGGTCCTGGGAGCCTCTTGCTTTCCTGGCATCTGGGACTTCCTGGTGGCTACCCCCATCTCCCACTGCTACACTCTTGATACATTTGTTAAATCCTTATAGTTTCTCTTTAAATTTCAAGACCTACAACCATTTATTTCAGGCTTTAAGTTAGATCACATTAGTTCCAACCCATGCCATATTCATTTTCTCTCTCTCTCCCTCTCCCTCTCCCTCCCTCTCTCTCTCCCTCTCCCTCCCTCTCTCTCCCTCCCTTTCCCTCTTCCTCCCTTCATCTTGATCCAAAGGAGGAAACAGAAGGATAGCACTAAGGATAAGTTGGCAAAAAATAGAGAGGTAGACCTTTGCTCTCATCATATAAAGCTTAAGAATTTTGTGAAAAAAAAATCTGATGATTCTGTTTTCCATCCATCTTTCTGTCTTTTTATTTTGTGGGAGTTCCTTGTCTTCTCATAATAGTTGTTTGTTAACACCTTTCCTTTCTCAGTACCCAAGATTTTTTTCTTCTTAGCAACATTCAGAAATTCTCTATCTCATTGCCTATAAAATGAAGTTAGATTCCCATGTCTAGTGTCTAAGATGGTCTCAGTCTAACTGGAGGCTCCAATGTGCATTTACCATCTTACTTTACATTTATATCCCATTACTTCTCATCTACTTCTAACACAAGTATCCACTTCATTTATTTATGCAACAAATAAATTCTTACTGAATGCCTATTTTTGTATCCTTTTTTTCCAGTAGCTTCTTGTTATATTCTAGGCCTTAATTGAGAAACTATGCAGAAAGAAAAGAAAGGGAATAGAGTTAGTAAATGGAGAATGACCATGAAATTCAGTTGAGGAATCAGCATAGCATTAAATGTAGGTATGACAAGAAGCTTTCATATAGTTTCCTGGAATAACCTTGGGAAACACTAAGATAGGGTGACTAGGATCCACTGGGATCTAAGTGTTGAGACTCCATTCATACATATTGGCAAGTATAGGTGATAAAATAAACAACTGTAATAGTCCTGTGGTGGTTTGAATAGGTATAACTCCCATAGACTCATATGTTTGAATGCTTGGCCCACAGGGAGTGGCACTATTAGGAAGTGTGGCCTTGTTGGAAGGAGTATGTCACTTTGGGCTTGAGTTCAAGATACACCCACTGTGAAAGCCAGTTTCTTCCTGGTTCTTTTGGATCAAGATGTAGAACTCTCAGCTTCTCTAGCACCATGTCTGCCTGCATGCTGCCATGCTTCTGCCATGATGATAATGGACTGAACCTCTGAAACTGTAAGCTAGCCCCAGTTACATGTTGTCTTTCATAAGATTTGCCTTGGTCATGGTGTTTCTTCACAGCAATAAAACCCTAAGGTAAGTCCCCAACTAGGGTCATCAGCTCCAGGACTGATGATTGCTTCTTAAAAGGTATAACTTTATGCCAGTTTTGATTCATTTGGGCAAAATGAACACCTATTTCACTGGTCACATCTAATGTCACTATTGACATCTGTCTCACAACAAATTTTTCCTTTTTTTTTAAATTATTTATTTAAATCCCAAAAGTTGCCCCCTTTCATAGTCCCCCTCCCCAAATTATTCACATATATACCCCTGCATCTGAGAGAGTGCTCTCCAACCTGTCCACCCCCTCCATACCCCCACAAACATCCCTCCTCCCTGGAACATCAAGCTTCCACAGGATTAAATGCATCCTCTCCAACTGAGGCCAGACAAGGCAGTCCTCTACTACACATGTGCCTGGAGCCACGGATCAGCCCACATATGCTCCTCAGTTTTTGGCCTAGTCTCTGGCAACTCTGAGCAGTCTGCATCAATCGACACTGTTGTACTTCCTTTGGGATTGCAATTCTCCTTCAGTCCTTCCCCTTACTCCTCCCTATTGGTCCCTGATCTCAATCCAATGGTTGGCTGTAAGTATCTATAACTGTCTCAGTCAGCTGTTGGTAGAGCCTCCCAGAGGACAGTCATGCGAGGCCCTGTCTACAAGCACAACACTCCCTCAGCAATAGTGTCAACACACGAGATGGATTCCAAGTTGGGCTGTTCAATGGGTGATCGTTCTTTCAGTCTGCTCCATTTTTGTCCCTGAATTTCCCTTATTTTTTCTTTTATTGGTTATTTTCTTTATTTACATTTCAAATGTCATTCCCTTTCCTGGTTTCCTTTCCTCCCAGAAACACCCTATCATATCCTCCCTCCCCCTGCTTCTGTGAAGGTGTTCCTCCACCCACTCACCCGTTCCCACCTCCTGCCCTTGATTACCCTACACTGGGTTATCTATCAAGCCTTCATAGGACCAAAGACCTCTCCTTCCATTGGTTCATTACAAAGCCATCCTCTGCTACATATGCAGCTGGAGCCATGTATACTCCTTTGTTGATGGCTTAGTCCTTGGGAGTTCTGGGCAGTCTAGTTAGTTGATATTGTTGTTCTTCCTATGGGGTTGCAAACCCCTTTAACTCCTTCAGTCCCTTCTCTAACTCCTTTATTAGGGACCCTGTGCTCAGTCCAATAGTTGGCTGCTAACACATGCCTCTGTATTTGTAAGACTCTGGCAGGACCTCTCAGGAGATAGCCATATCATGCACCTTTCAGCATGCACTTCTTGGCATCCACAATAGTGTCTGGATTTGGTAACCGAATATGGGATGAATCCCCAGGTGGGAGAGTCTCTGGATGGCCTTTCCTTTAATCTCTACTCTACACTTTATCTCCATATTTGCTCCAGTAAATATTTTGTTCTCCTTCTAAGAAGGACCGAAGCACCCACACTTTGGTCTTCCTTCTTATTGAGCTTCATGTGGTCTGTGAATTGTATCCTGGTTATTTGGAGCTTTTGGGCTAGTATTCACTTATTAGTGAGTGCATACCATGTGTGTTCTTTTGTGATTGGATTACCTCACTCAAGATGATATTCTCCAGATCTATCCATTTCCCTAAGAATTTTAGAAACTCATTGTTTTTAAGAGCTGAGTATACTCCATTTTGTAAAGGTACCACATTTTCTGTATCCATTCCTCTATTGAAGGACATCTGGGTTCTTTCCAGCTACTGGCTATTATAGATAAGGCTGCTATGAATACAGTGGAGCAGGTGTCCTTATTACATGTTGGAGCATCTTCTGGGTATGTGCCCAGAAGTGGTATAGGTGGGTCCTCAGGTAATACTATGTCCAATTTTTTTTAATTAGATATTTTCTTTATTTACATTTCAAATGATATCTCCTCTCCTGGTTACCCCTCCGAAAAAAAAACAAAAACAAAAAACAAACCTTGTTTCCTCCCCCCTCCCCCGTTCACCAACCCACCCTCTACCAATTCCTGGCCCTGGCATTCCCCTACAACTTGGGGATAAACCTTCACAGGACCAAGGGCCTCTCCTCCCACTGATGACCACCTAGTCCATCCTCTGCTATAAATATGCTGCTGGTTCACCATGTGTACTCTTTGATTGATGGTTTAGTCCCTGGGAGCTCTGAGGGTACTAGCTAATTCATATTGTTGTTTGTCCTAAAGGACTGCAAACCCTTCAGCTCCTTGGGTCCTTTCTCTAGCTGCTTCATTGGGGACCCTGTGTTCAGTTCAATGGATGGTTGTGAGTCTCTACTTCTGTATTAGTCAGGCACTGTCAGATTTTCTGAGGAACCACCAGACTGATTTCCAGAGTGCTTGTACCAGCTTGCAATCCCACCAGCAATGGAGAAGTGTTCCTCTTTCTCTACATGCTTGCCAGCATCTGCTGTCACCTGAGTTTTTGATTTTAGCTATTCTCACTGGTGTGAGGTTGAATCTCAGGGTTGTTTTGATTTGCATTTCCCTGATGACTAAGCATGTTGAACATTTCTTTAGGTGCT
>NW_022196904.1:85946126-85947692 GCF_008632895.1 Mastomys coucha
CCTTTGTCAAAGATCAAGTGGCCATAGGTTTTTGGGTTCATTTCTGGGTCTTCAATTCTATTCCATTGTTCTACCTGCTGGTCACTGTATTAATACCATGCAGTTTTTTATCACAATTGCTTTGTAGTACACTGTAAGGTCCAGGATGGTGATTCCACCAGAGGTTCCTTTATTGTTGAGAATAGTTTTGGCTATCCTGGGTCTTTTGTTATTCCAGATGAATTTGCAAATTGCTCTTTCTAAGTCTGTGAAGAGTTGAGTCGGAATTTTGATGGGGATTGCATTGAATCTGTAGATTGCCTTCAGCAAGATGACCATTTTTATTATATTAATCCTGCCAATCCACCAGCATGGGAGATATTTCCATCTTCTGAGATCTTCTTCAGTTTCCTTCTTCAGAGCCTTGAAGTTTTTGTCAAACAGAACTTTTACTTGCTTAGTTAGAGTCACACCAAGATATTTTATATTATTTGTGACCATTGTAAAGGGTGTTGTTTCCTTAATTTCTTTCTCAGCCTGTTTATCCTTTGTGTAGAGGAAGGCCATTGATTTGCTTGAGTTAATTTTACATCCAGCTACTTTACTGAAGTTGTTTATCAGGTTTAGGTGCTCTCTGGTAGAATTTTTGGGGTCACTTAAGTATACTATCGTATCATCAGCAAATAGTGATAATTTGACTTCTTCCTTTCCAATTCGTATCCCTTTGATCTCCTTTTGTTGTCTAATTGCTCTGGCTAGGACTTCAAGTACAATATTGAATAGGTAGGAGAGAGTGGGCAGCCTTGTCTAGTCCCTGATTTTAGTGGGATTCTGTACCCCATTTTTAATAGGGTTATTTTGAATCTTAACTTCTTGAGTTCTTTATATATATTGGATATTAGCCCTCTATTGGATGTAGGATTGGTATAGATCTTTTCCCAATCTGTTGGTTGTCTTTTTGTCTTATTGACACTGCCTTTTGCCTTATAGAAGCTTTGCGATTTTATGAGGTCCCATTTGTTGATTCTTGATCTTACAGCACAAGCCATTGGTATTCTGTTCAGGAATTTTTCCTCTGTGGCCATATGTCCGAGGCTTTTCCTCATTTTCTCCTCTATAAGTTTCAATGTATCTGGTTTTATGTGGAGGTCTTTGATCCACTTGGACTGAGCTTTGTACAAGGAGATAAGAATGGGTCGATTTGCATTCTTCTACATGCTGACTGCCAGTTGAGCCAGTACCATTTGTTAAAGATGCTGTCTTTTTTGCCACTGGATGGTTTTAGCTCCTTTGTTGAAGATCCAGTGACCATATATGTGTGAGTTCATTACTGGGTCTTCAGTTCTATTCCATTGATCTTCCTCCCTCTCTCTGTACCAATACCATGCAGTTTTGAGGTTTTTTTTTTTTTTTTTTTTTTTTTTTTTTTTTTTTTTTTATTACTATTGCTCTGTAATAGAGCTTGAGATCAGGGATGGTGATTTCCCCAGAAGTTCTTTTATTAGAATAGTTTTCCCTATCCTGGGTTTTTTGTTTTTTGTTTTTTTTTTGTTATTCTAAATGAATTTGCAAATTTCTCTTTCTAAC
>NW_022196904.1:85948195-85949941 GCF_008632895.1 Mastomys coucha
ATGTTGATGGATTTCTGTATATTGAATCATCCCTGCATCCCTGGGATGAAGCCTACTTGATCATGGTGAATGATTGTTTTGATGTGTTCTTGGATTCAGTTGGCAAGAATTTCATTGAATATTTTTGCATCAATGGGAGATTGGTCTGAAGTTCTCTTTCTTTGTTTGGTCTTTGTGTGGTTTAGGTATAAGCATAATTGTGGCTTCATAGAATGAATTGGATAGTGTACCTTCTGTTTCTATTTTGTGGAATAGTTTGAAGTGTATTGGTATTAGGTCTTCTTTAAAGGTCTGATAAAATTCTCCACTAAACCCATCTGGTCCTGGGCTATTTTTGGTTGGGAGACTATTAATGACTGCTTCTGTTTCTTTAGGAGTTTGGGGACTATTTAGATGGTTTATCTGATCCTGTTTTAACTTTGGCACCTTGTATGTGTCTAGAAAATTGTCCATTTCATCCAGATTTTCCAATTTAGTTGAGTATAAACTTTTGTAGTAGGATCTGATGATTTTTTGAATTTCCACAGTTTCCATTGTTATGTCTCCCCTTTCGTTTCTGATTTTATTAATTTAGATACTGTCTCTGTGCCCTCTAGTTAGTCTGGCTAAGGGTTTATCTATCTTGTTGATTTTTTTTCAAAGAACCAGCTCCTTGTTTGGTTGATTCTTTGTATAGTTCTTTTTGTTTCTATTTGGTTGATTTCAGCCCTGAGTTTGATGATTTCCTGCTGTCTACTCCTCTTGGATGTATTTGCTTCTTTTTGTTCTAGAGCTTTCAGGTGTACAAGCTGCTAATGTAAGCTCTCTCCAGTTTCTTTTTGGAGGCACTTAGAGCTATGAGTTTTCCTCTTACCACTGCTTTCATTGTGTCCCAGAAGTTTTGGTATGATGTATCTTCATTTTCATTAAATTCTAAAACATCTTTAATTTCTTTCTTTATTTCTTCTTTGACCGAGTTATCATGAGTAGAACATTGTTCAGTTTCTATATGTATGTGTGTTTTCCATTGTCTTTGTTGGAATGTAAGACCAGCCTTAGTCTGTGGTGATCTGATAGGGCACATGGGATTATTTCAGTCTTCTTGTATCTGTTGAGGCCTGTTATATGGTCAGTTTTGGAGAAGGTACCATGAGGTGCTGAGAAGGAGGTATATTCTTTTGCTTTAGGATAAAATGTTCTATAAATATCTGTTAGATCCATTTGGTTCATAACTTCTGTACGTTTCACTGTGTCTCTGTTTAGTTTCTGTTTCCATGATCTGTCCATTGTTGAGAGTGGGCTGTTGAAGTCTCCCACTATTATTGTGCAGGGTGCCATGTGTGCTTTGAGCTTTAGTAACATTTCTTTTATGAATGTGGGTGCCATTGCATTTGAAGCATAGATGTTCAGAATTGAGAGTTCATCTTGGTAGATTTTTCCTTTGACGAATATGAAGTGTCCTTCCTTATCCTTTTTGATAACTTTTGGTTGAAAGACAATTTTATTTGATATTAGAATGGCTACTCCAGCTTGTTTCTTGGGACCATTTGCTTGGAGAATTGTATTCCAACCTTTAACTCTGAGGTAGTGTCTGTCTTTGTCACTAAGGTTGTTTTCCTGTATGCAGCAAAATTCTGGGTCCTGTTTAGGTATCCAGTCTGTTAGTCTATGTCTTTGTATCAGGGAAATGAGTCCATTGATGTTAAGAGATATTAGGGAAAAGTGATTGTTACTCCCTGTTATTTTTGTTGTTAGAGGTGGCATTAT
>NW_022196904.1:85950652-85959318 GCF_008632895.1 Mastomys coucha
TGTGTTTTCCTATAATTCTTTAAGGGATTTTTGTGTTTCCTCTTTAAGGGCTTCTACCTGTTTACCTGAGTTCTCCTGTATTTCTTTAAGGGAGTTATGTCTTTCTTAAAGTCCTCCATCATCGTCATGAGAACTGACTTTATATCTGAATCTTGCTTTTCCAGCATGATAGTGTGTCCAGGACTTGCTATGGTGGGAGAATTGGGTTCTGATGATGCCAAGTAACCTTGTTTTGTGTTTCTTCTGTTCTTACCCTTGCCTCCCACCATCTGATTATCTCTAGTGCTCCCTGCCCTGGCTGTATCTGACTGGAGCCTGTCCTTCCTGTAATCCTGGTTGTCAGAAGGAAACAAAAGGCTTTTGCTTTCTGAATGAACTGCATTCATTTAGAATGACAGTTTTTCTTGATCTATGAGGGGTGATTTCATGCAATTAGCTAATTGATTGAAGGAGGTCACCTATTAGCATTGCATAAAGGCTGTGTGCTCTTAGGGACCCACATAAAGAATCAATGCTAAGTTTTCCATGACATCCAGAAGCATGCCTTTCAGCCTCTTATGTAATGGCCAATCATAATCAAAGATAAAGAATACATTTCCCTGGAGAGTGAGTCCTAAACACTCCAACAACTCCACGGCTGATCACTGCAACCATCATATTGGTATTGTTTCTGCTTTATAATATTTCCAAGCAAACTTCCAATTTGCTCTATTGTAATGGCATAAGTGACCCTCCAAAAGTAGTCTGCTATTTATTTTCTAAGTATCTTATCAGATTCTTAGTCTTTTGATGTGGCACTTGTCTATTTAATAGAAAATAAGAGCAGGACTTGGACTCATTTGTAACCATACTGAATATCCAACTCTGTACAAAAATAAAAAGTTTCTGTAGACAAATATTAAAATTTCAAATGTAAAGGAAATTGTGACTGAAAAGGGTCATAAATCAAGAAAATAATCAGGAGATAGGTGTAAATAATAATTTGACTACCTTTTCTCCAGTCCGAGAGGCAGTGGAACTTGATTTAGTACTATTATTGTTGTTAACGTTATTAAAATATACCCAGAATTATGTGTCACAATGTGACTAGCTTGCCTAATCAAAACACAGCCATATCCTGGTCATAGCCTGGTCAACTGAGACATCTGTGACAGTTACTGTATATACTTGTTAGTACAATAGTTAAAAGTCAGGGCTTTGGATCAGCCAGATATGGGCTTGAAATCTGTTTCTGCCACATCCTTACTTTATAACCCTGAGTAAACACATGATTAGCCATTTATTTAAGACTGTTTTCAGTTTATGTAACAAAAAAGCTGACACTGACAGTGGTTTAAACAGATAGCTCATTCTTCTGACATAAAAATTCTGTAACAGACAGTTGCTATCTTAGGTTTACCAGAATTATAATCAAGGATGCTTAATCCATCCTCCTCTCATCCAGTATGCTAGTTTTCAGCCTCATGGTACAAAGAAAACCAAAATTTCCCCTAGGAGATTTTTGCTGGTAACTTATTAACTATAAATGTGACATGGTAATTGAGAGAATGGGAAAGTAAATATTCTACCTTTCTAGACTCTCTGACAAAAATAAAGTAGAAGAGGAGTGTATATTGGCGTTGTTATCCAGCCAACAGCTCAGTATCTGCTGCAACATTCAGTTAATGTTAAATGTTTTATGATGGTAAGAGAGACAGCACCCCTCATTGTGCTCTTTTAGAAAATTGAAGTGATGCCACATTTAATATTTTGTATGTTATAAAATTCTTTGATTTAACCATTTACATATTTTGTTGGTAGTTGTTTTATGTTTAAAAGTTCTTTGATGATGGCTCTAAAAGAAGAAAGGTCACCCACAAAGACTAGCAAAGCCCAGGCCTTCATGTTGACTGGCTCAGCCCCAGATCCATTACTTATGCAGCTTTTGTAGACCACCCAGAACCACAGCATTGCTCATTCCACTAAACTTCTGACACATTATTTATTCCCTGCTTTATATTTTAACAATCTACATGACTTTTTAAGGTTCTTTGAGGAACCTTAATTGAGGATCTGTAATAGGATGTGCTGTATAGAATATAGGAACCCAAAGCATATCTACTCACTGTTAGCTGGACATAATGCATAAAGGTAGGGTGTTTTTACAGTGATGCTTCTTCTGTTATTGGTGAGGAATTTCTTTTGCTCATTACACTACCATTATATTTCCAACTTCTGCCTTGATCTTTCTCTCTAAGGGAGAAGATGAAGTGCATTGTCTCATTTTTATTGCATTTAAGCTGCTTCTGAACTAGATCTTAACGGACTGATTTAGCTGTGGGAAGTTCACCCAACTCCTGACCTTTCACTGCCATCTCTGGCCTGCAGAAGAAAGGAAAGCCTTACCAAGTAGCTTCTCCTCTCCTTTTGCAAATTCTACCACTGTTCTGTTTCTTTCTGGAGACTCAAATGTCAAATCATGGAAAATTGGAAAATAAACCCACTAATTAAGACTACAATAAGTTATAAACGATTATATAATCTTTCATTAAAATTAGACCAGATGCCAAGAGTAGACTGTTTAGGAATGTCAGAACCCGTAGGTATTAGATCAAGGATCATTTAGTTAAAAAAAAAATCTAGTGGACCAGTCCAAATTTTTCCCACATTGTTTCTCTCTAGGCCTAGTCATCAAAATTCCACTGTGAAGTATAGACACCATAGGAATCATAAACATATTTCTGAACAGTTGAATCCAGTGATTTTCTTCTTTTTTACATGACTTTGAGTTTTTAAAAATAGAAGAGGCAAAGCACAATGGTGCACACCTTTAATCCTAGCACTCAGAAAACAGAAGCAGGCAGATCTTTAGTTCAAGGCCATCTCGGTTTATACAATGAGTTCCAGGACAGCCAGGGCTACACAGAGAAACACCATCCCAAATAACTAAAATAACTAAATAAATAACTAAATTAATAATAAAAATAGAATAGTTGCTAATGTATTATGGTTCAATATGTATCAGACTCAAATCATTAATCCAATTAATTTTCATTACAACATTTACTTATACACTAAGACTCCTGCTGTCATATATTTGACCATTTAATTTTCTCGTACTTTTAATTCTTACCAACTTTTCACTGTTTGATGATGTTTGCTGTTTTAATGTGACAAATGAAATACCACAGAATGGTGTTCATATTTCCAAGATTTAAAATAAATAATACATAGACTGTGCTGGCCAGTTTTATGTCAACTGGGCACAAATTAAAGTCATTTTGGAAAAGAAAGCCTCCATTGAGAAAATACCCCCACCATATGGGCCTGTGGTGCATCTTCTTGGTTGATAATCGATGTGAAAGGACCCAGTTCACTGTAGGCAATGCTATCCTTGGGCTAGTGGTCCTGGGCAAAACAGGCTGAGCAAACCAAGACTGTAATCAAGATTGTAAGTGGCACTTATCCATAGCTTCTGCATCAGTTTTTGCCTCCAGGTTACTGCCTTAAGTTCCTGCCATGACTTCTGTGGATGATGAACTACAATCTATAAGATGAAATAAGCCCTTTCTTCCCTAAGTTACTTTTGGTCATGGTGTTTTATCACAGGAATAGAAACTCTAATTAAGGCAAATATTCATAAACAGTGTAAAATCCTATTATTTATTTATATCATAAAACAGTTTATCAGGGCTTTGGGTATTTAAACTACCTTACACTCTTACAAATAAGGGTGAGACTATTAGCTTCACTTATGATTGCCCACAAAGTTCTAAAGTGTGGTGGGCAGCATGGAGTTAAGTCTAGCAGTGCTCTGTACAAGGAAGCATTCTAAACTACCAAGAATGTGAAGAGTAAGACAAGAAGAAGCTGGGATGAAATTACAGGGATTGTAGACCTTAAAAGGACCCTGTGAAGACTGAACAGAAAGACATAGAAAATGTGATGTCATTGAATTAAAAGAATTTTGAAGAAGCCTTTAGGAAAGGAGTGCTCTGCTGCCTCAAATGCTGCCAAGAAATGAGCAAAGATAAGAGCAACAACAACAAAGTGTCCATGGATTTACAGCAAAAGAAAGATCACCCACTGTGGAAAAATTTGGTGTTTTCCCTTCCCAGTCTCCCTAGACTCTAATTCACACTGGACCACCTACATTTTGTTTGCCACTTTGCCTTCACATCTGGCTCCTACTAGGTATAAAAAATTATACCACTGAAAAATTTTTGTTCTCAAATTATTCATTTTAATCTTGGAAGAAGGACTTGCCATATGTCTCAGGATGCTTAGTGGTAAGTTTTCCCTTAGTACCTGGGAACCAGAACTTCTGAGTGTACAAACTGCAAATACAAGATGAGGAATGTATCTTTGGGGCAGGTTAGGTGAAAATGAGTGTTGAAGACATTTGAGGTCTCCACAGTCCCAGGCCAACTCTAAAATAAAGTTCAACATTGCCCCTTCTGCCTTCCACTTAAAATTGTGCTCAGTACTACAGGGAAAAGTACAGATGTTGGAGCTCAATGAACATTTAGCAGACTTTTAGGATTTTATAGATATAAGCAAAAGAGATGGCTCTGAAAACCAACTCTGTCTTTAAGTTTCTGCTCTAACTGTAGAGCATGAAAGAGCTGCACATGAAGCATCTGCCTCTAACTACCTACAGAAAGCTTCTTCCTCAAAATTTACAAATAATCACTTCCTAACAGCTCTTTTCTGTCCTCCTAATGTCACATTTTAGTTTCCCTAGTTACACAAATCTCCAAGTGCAGATAGACATTCTGCACTTCACTGTCCCTTTTATGTAGATTTTCCTAGCTGCATTGGAGGTCAGGCTCATTCCTTTAGCGCCCACATCCAGGTGAACATAGGGATTGTTTGTTCTACTGGTTCATATTTCTCATCATGTGAGTTGAACTGTGTGTGTGAAACACTGAGATTCTTACCTTCTCTCAGGGCTATAATAATCCCTATGAATAGCCTAAAACACACTGAGAACTGATAAAGCCTCCAGTGAAGTTGAAATCACACTAGGAGCCCCCAATAGGCTTATCTAGGTAAGTAACCCATGTTAAGTTGACCTCATGAGATGAAAGTGCAGGGAGGCCTGGTAACTTCCTGAGCCACTTCTTGAAATGTCAGGCCCTTGCGGCTTGTTTCCAATAGCCTGTGTATTTTTAGTACTGCTTTTCATGTTAGCTTCCTGTTAACTACTTGCAGGAAATCTTTTCTTGGACATAATCTACCCATTTCCTGAAGTTTTCTTTTCCACATTGTATCAGTTTAGGGATGAATCAAGTCAGCAATTTTGGAGAAGGCTTGTTCTCTTCTCTGCCACAGCCTCTTTTTTGTGGAATACTGCCTTTCTAGGAGAGATGTGGGAAGGCAAGTCCACAGTGTGTCAGCCTCTGAGGCTTCTGACACAAATGTGCTTTTGTGTGTGGAGCGGGCGTGTGTATGTGTTTTCCCTTTCCCAATGGACACTTTCATTAATTAGGTCCGGATGGTGTCTTCAGAATAATAAACAATGGCACAAAGATACAGAGCTGTCTCAGTGAGGCTATGGTGGCAGCCACTAGATTTCCTTTTTTGCCTCTGCCCCCACTCCTTTGTCCATTTTGAGTCTAGTCTGCTTTAAAGTAGCCTAGGTCCTCCATAGTCCCTTTCCAACTACACAGATACTCCCCTCTTACCTTGAGGACTTCACACATAGAAGAGAGTGTTTTTATGACAAGTGCAACAGCTCCTCATGTTGGCGTGATGTTAAAACATGTGTTGACTCAAAGGGAACCTTTATACATGCTCAAGAGGATATAAACTAGACCAGCCATTATAGAAGTCAGAATGGAGATTCTTCAAAAAAAAAAAAAAAAAAAAAAGAAAGAAAGGAAGGAAGGAAGGAAGAAAAGAGAAAGAAAGAAGAGGAGGAGGAAGAAGTGGCAGTAGCAGCAGCAGCAGCAGCAGACCCAGCTGTCAGTACTTATCCAAAGTCAGCATATCACAAAGATACTTAACACATTGTTTATTGCAATATTATTCATAATAGTTAAATTATGGAGCCAAACTAGACATTGAGCAACAGAGCAATGAATGGATAGTGAAAATGTGGTTTATTCACATAATGGAATTTTTCAGCCATAGAAAAGAACTAATTCACATCATTTTCAGGAAAATGGACGCAACTGAACATAGTCATATTAAATGAATTCAATCCATATTAGAAAGACAAATACACATGCTTTCTCTCATTTGTGGCTTCTGGATTTTATGTAGATAAAGTTATGTATATTAATACGACATGAAATTAAACTATTGAGAATGAGCAAAAAGGACTGGTAGGAAGAGGGGGTGAAAAAAGGAAGGATAAGGGTTTGAAAGTAAATTTGCTTAACATGCAATATATACATGGTTTCTCATTTTGACCATTCCTCCTGTTTCGAACACAACTGTCTGTCCTATCTCAAAGCAAACCACTATATCTTTTTTTATTAGATATTTTCTTTACGTACATGTCATATAATATCTCCTTTCCCAGTTTCCCCTCCAAACAAAAAAACAAACAAACAAAAAAACCAACAAGAACAAACCCCTATTCCATCCCCCCTCCCCCTGCTCGCCACCCTACCCTTTCCTGATTACTGGACCTGGGATTGGCATTCCCCTACACTGGGGCATAGAACCTTCACAGGACCAAGGGACTCTTCTCCCAGTGATGACCGACTTGGCCATCCTCTACTATACATATGCTGCTGGAGCAATTAGTCCCACCATGTATACTCTTTGGTTGGTGATTTAGTTCCTGGGAACTCCGAGGGTACTAGTTACTTCATATTGTTGTTTGTCCTAAGGAGCTGCAAACCCTTCAGCTACTTGGGTCCTTTCTCTAGCTCCTTCATTGGGGACCCTGTACTCAGTCCAATGGATGGCTGTGAGCCTCTACTTCTGTATTAGTTGGGTACTGTCAGAGCCTCTCAGGAGACAGCTATATCAGGCTAAACCACTATATCTTAAGGTCAGACATTATCCCAGTACTTAGTAAAAGTAGGAGGATTAGGCATTTACTTAGTACTTCCTGTTCATTTGGAGTGAAAACCCCCAAAATGTAAACCTTTGTGTCTTCTTTTCTATCACTCAAACTTAATTCTTCACTTTCATACTTCAGGACCAGTGTAGAAAATGGAAACCACTTCAGATACTTTTTAAACAAGATTTAACACTAGAAATTCAATGCTTACCAAATGGTCAGACAAACTAAAGCTTTGTTCTCTAGGTTAGAATTCAATGAAAGACCACTCAGAACACACTGGAATGATCAGTTCAACATCCTGCTAACTTCATATGTATGTTCTTAGGACTAGAAGCTACCAATGAAGTTGACACTCAAGATATGGAGAAAGCTTCAGCTTCAGAAAACCCTTTGTACACCTGTGTCCTTGTTTTTCAGCAGAAACAAGAAACAGCCAAATGAAAGAAGAAAATGCCCTTTGTCTCACTTCTATCTTAAAGTTTTATATAATGAATATAATTCGCACATTGACCAAAAATAAATTTAGCAAGCTGAATCTTAGTTTTCCAGAATTAATTTACTTCTGTCCCATTTTTTTTGGTATGGGGTGTTGTTTCATATTGTTGTTTTCAATTTTTAATTAAAAATATAATTATATAACCTTATTTATACTTTTATTTTTCTTTGTATTCTCTTTTCTCCATCCCATCTCCCACTACAGCTCAAAAGTGATTCTTTTTCTTTGATTTTTATTATTACACACACACACACACACCACTGAGTTCATTAGGGTGGTTTGTGCTTGTGTGTATATGATTTCAGGACTGACCACTTTATATTGGATATAAATTAAGAGGCTCATCCTGAGAAAGGCTGAGTCTCCCTCTCTCAGCCATCTTTAATTGCCTACAGTTCTTTGTTTATGAGTGGAATCATTGAAATCTCCCCCTTCCATGTTAGCTTGTCTATTGATACTATTTCAGAATTTAGTTAGGAATTATACTGGTCTAGTAAAGTTGGGGTAGTAGGTTCTCCATGGTCTCACTAGCCCCAGGTAGGTGGTTAGGTTTCCAGTACCAGTCATGATTCCTGTAATTGAACAGTCCAAATTAGATAGCTGTTGGTTACCACCAAGTTATGAGGGTCAGCATTGTACCTTAAATCATGTCTTTACACATAAAACCACATCATAAGCTAGAAATAATTTGATGTTGATTTACCTGTAGGAAAGCCCTTCAAGATGCTTTCATGACCATAGTTTGAATTATTAGCTCTTCTTTTAGGATATACTTGATATACTTGTTTATTCCTCTAATTGATCTGGTCTCTATAATATTGTTTCCTTCTTTAAGGAGATCCATATAAATATTAAAATAAATCCTCTTTAGAAGAGGGGTGATGGTATACTTCTAAAATACCAGCACTAGAGTAGGACAATCAGAAGTTCAAGATTATCCTACATACCAAATATGTCATTATGAGATTACTTTAGCTTCATGTTTGAATGATATTTACTTCTGGATCAAGTTGTGATACGATTCTAAATGAGACATTTATGTGACAATGAGGATATAACACTCATCTTCCATAAAAAGTAACAAATAAGTTATTTGGATTCCGTATTAGTCAGGGTTCTCTAGAGTCACAGAAGTTATGGTAGTCTCTATGTAGTAAAGGAATTTATTGA
>NW_022196904.1:85959747-85966911 GCF_008632895.1 Mastomys coucha
CTCAGATACTGATATAGAATAACCTCTATAATTTATTTAAATGAAAAAAGCAAGATGCATGTAACATACAATGGGAAACATGATATATATTTACTATCATACACATAAAATATCTCAAAATGAAACATAGGAAACTGATTGCAGTGATTATCTCTGTAAAACAGAAAAGAATTCTGGGGTTAAGGTCAGGGAAACTTTATTAGTATTTGCCATTCTACACAACTCGTTGTTGTTGTTGTTGTTGAGACAAGTTCTGATTATGTAACCTAGGCTAGCCTTGAATCCAAAATCCTCTTGTCTCATCCTCCATGGTTCTGGGATTACAAAAATGCACCCACATGCTGTTGTTTATTTCTATTAATTTTTTTAAGATTTGTTTTTATTTTTTAAGTGTGGGAGGGGGTGGAAGGCATTGGTGCCTGTGAAGTGAAAATTACAGACAGCTGTGAGCTTCCCAATATGGGTGCTAGGAACTACACCCAGGATCTCTGCAGAGAAACAGTATACACTTTTAACTGCTAGGCCATCTCTCCTCCATTACCCCCCACTATTGATTCTTAAAATTATTTCCTTATAAAACAGTATTTAGGAGACCTATGTAGCTCAGTTGTTGGTGCATTTGCCTAGCCTATATGGTGAGACCCCAATACCACATAAATTAGATATTGTGACACATACCTATAATCTTAGCACTCAACTCCAGAGGTAAAGGCAGGAAGATCAGAAATTCAGAGTCATCCTCTGCAATATGAAGTTGTTTCTTTATTTTAAAAAAAATTTAGGCTAGATATGGTGGCCCAGACCAGTAGTCTCAGTTATTCAGGAGGTTAAGGGAGAAGTACTACTTCAGTCAAGCCGTTTGGGGTCAGCCTGGACAACATAGTTAAACCCTATATAAAAATAGCTGTTCTTCCAAGGGACCCTAGTTCAGTTCCCAGCAGTCACATTGGGTAACTCACAGACATCTGTAGGTCCAGCACCCTCTTCTAGGTTCTGCAAGCATGCCTCTGCATATGAACGTATACACACACACACATACACACACACACACACACACACACACACACACCTGTTTAAATAAAAATAATAATAAATTTTAAAAAGGAAAAGAAATCACACTGGTAAGCTGGGTCAGTGGGGAAAGACATTTGTCACCAAACCTGACAACCTGAGTTTGATTCCTGGGATTTATGTGGAGTAGGAGAGAACTGACTTCTATAAGTTGTCTTCTGACCTCCATTCAGTGTGCATAGCCCCCAATACCCTGACAATTTTTAAAAATGTTATAAAGTTTTTTAAAGAAAGAAATTTTTCAAGTAAACAAAACATGGGTTTGAGGATAGTATATTTTTAAGAAATGTTCTCAAATTTCTATTGTGTTTGAATTGTTATTCATGGTATCATGTTTTTATGAAATCACCCTTACAGTATAATCTCTATATCCTATGATTTATAATAGTTGTCAGAATGTTGCTAAGTTGTGTAAGATTCTTAGAAACTTCACACTTGAGGTAGTTGTTTATGTAGTCAGAAGGAAGGCATATGAGAACATGGAAACACTGGGCTAACAGCCAGAAGTTCATCGCATTTGCCCTGTACTGCATTTCTGTTCCCTTTGCAGCATTCTTGCCTAGTGGTCATTATCACTCTAATACTGCTTGATGTTGGTAAATGTTGTTAATAAGGATGTTAGCCATATCAAGGAGAGATTCAACTCCATGGTCTCTGCTACTGGACTAAGAATCAGTCAAACTACTTCAGCCTAAGCTCTACCACTAATTAACTCTGTGGCTTCAGAGAAATTATTTTTCCTCTTGTGAGCCATTTCATCATCTTTAAAATTAGGATATGTTAAAGAATGTAACTACATAGCCCAACTGATAACATTTCCCCTTCATCACTTCTTAGTTTTGAAAGGTTTTGTTGTTTGTTTTGTTTTTGTTTTGTTGTTGTTTTGTCTTTTCGAAGCAGAGTCTGACATAGTCTCACATGCTGGCCTTGAACTCTTTCATCTCAGCTTCTAAGTACTAGAATTATGTGTACATATTATAAACAACCTTTCGATGGGTTCTTTATGAAAAATAACCACAAATGAAGTCTCAGAGTCCTTCTCTACAGTCTTCCTCACAATTAGAACCAGTAGGTACAGCCTGACAAATAAGTTGAGTCACTCCTTTGCAACTCTAAGGTTCTCAAACAATACTGTGCTTGTATATATGTAGCAATAGATATTCAGGGGGAAATAGCAACTGCAGCAGCAGCTCTAATTTGCAGCATTTACTAACTTCCATAGTGTCAATATTCCTACTATCTCTGATTTCATACAATCATTATGAAGTCCTCTGGGTGGAAAAAGTCTTGAAAATTTAGCAGACAGTTTTCATAAGGCAAAAGAAGATAATCTGGCCCATCATCATAAAATTTATGAGTTTGGATTAAACTGGCCCCATCTAGAGGTTAAAATAAAAAAAGACCATTACTTCTAGTAATTATATCCAGTACTATAATTTTTGTCTTATAAATTTTTCAACTGTGGAAGTACTTGTTGTTATGAAACCTGGCTAAAATTATGCTACTTCCATGGCCTTGGTGATACTGTCTGGGAAATGGGAATAAGAAATCTTGTCTAAAATTATAATGAATAATGAACAACTGTGTTAGCATTTATTCCAATATGTCATTTTGCCTCTATGCTATTCCTTTTCTATTACCAAGGTGGGAGATTTGTGTTGACTTTTGTCTTTTGCCTTTCCCATACTCATGAAAGACTAGGCATTGCTTTCTCTCCAACTCTTTCATTGGCATTCCCTTTTCATCTGCTTCTCTCCTCTACTCTAATGTACTTAATCTTCTGTCTGAGTGAAATATAAATATTTAATCTTATGGTTTTCTGATTTAAATTTATCATCAATCAAATCCTGACTTAGTACTATCTAAAATTATCATCTCACTTGTGAGGAGAGACCAGACCTGTTTGTTGAATTCTACCCATGAACAAAAACACTAGTTACTCCTCACTCATAGAATAAAACTTACATGAAAGCTATTGCTAAAGGAAAACATCTATGTGAGCAGATTATGCTACTGGAAATAGAATGCCTACTAGTACATGCTCATGACAAAAGACCTGGCAGCACGTAGAAATAATGTCACATTTTTTAAGAATACAGCTTTTAGGCTAGCAAGATGGCTTAGCTATAAGGACATTTGCCATACAAGCCCAATGACCTGAGTTCAGTGCCTTGAACCCATTATACAAGGAGAATAGTGACCCCCCAAAATTGTCCTTTTGTCTTCCACATGTATTGCATGGCATGCTTATATGTTACATACACATACACATATGTTGACATACACACATATCCACACATAAATAATAAATTAAAATATTTTTAAAGTTATACCTTTTTTTTCTTGTGCAAGTAAAATAATTCTCAAAAGTTGTCCTTTGGTTGAAACATACACATAACTTCTCCCTCTTCCAGAATAATGTTTGAAAAATGAGAACTACTTTTAAAATATGCTATATAGTCTGTATTGAACCTCCTAAGTACAGATATCCACTCTCCAGATACTTAGTAAAACACACAGCTGAGCTCTATGCACTGCTATGGATTAGCAGTAGAAAGATGGTGGACATTGTTCCTACCTGTAAGTGTTCAATCTGAGTCAAAAGGTTTAAATTACTCAAGATTTTAACATAGGGTGATAAGCAGAAATAGGAAGGCAGAAGGCTTAATGGATCATGGATGAGAGTTGTTTCCATCAGGTACAAGTGAAGGGAGGTTTATGGGAAAGCATTCTGTGCAAGGTGATCAAGGAAAGCTCTCTTCCCTTACCCCCTCTCTCATTAACTTAGTACTCTGCTAAGGCGAGTGAATCCTTGTACAGAGGCAGTCAGATTCACTCATTTTCTGGGCTACCTCCCGACATACTGATTGTAGCTTCTCTCCACTATGTGAACCACAGCTTATTTCAGCCCAAAGCCTTAAGGTTATTCTTTGCTAGGATCATCCTCCACATTCCAGTAGTCACTGAGAAATTGACCATCTGTTATCTCTTATCTTGTCTCTCTGCTTGGCACCCAGTGCAGCCTAAGCCACCATGGGTTTTCACTGAGATCATAGATGCCTCAAAGTTGATTTACCTAGTCTTCATCTTGCTCTTGAGCTTTTCATACGGCAGAGTGATCTTCCCAGAACACAAACCCAGTTACAGCATTCTTCTATTATGCTATCCTTAGAATAGAGTACAAATTTCTTAACCTTTTCTGGTCTTTCCTAACTCCTTCAGAACATACTGTTTTCCTCTTTATTACAATAAGGATCTTGCTTTATCATGATTACTTGTTTCTACTTTATAACTCTGCTATATATTAGCCTGTGAGGTCCCAGACCTTGTTTGTATTGGTTGCTGTTTTATCCTTAACACAGTGCCTAGAATTCAATAGAGTACTGAATGTGTGAGTTCATGAATTTTAATAATACCTCTTGACAAATTAATATAAAGTTTCTAAAGTCGGTCTTTCCTAAGTGCAGCTAATCATATAAGTAAATTATATTTATAGTACATCTTCTTTACATTGGGGAAAAGTTTCTAATTTTTATCATACTCGCTTCTGTCAAGAGCCATAACATCAATATTATGTTCTTTACTTTACTCTGTGTGTGTGTGTGTGTGTGTGTGTGTGTGTGTGTGTGTGTGTGTAGTATAGTGTATTTGTTTGGGTACATGTGGAGGCCCGAAGTCAAATTAGGTATATTCCTTAATTACTTTACAACATTTTTTAGGTAGTCTCTTACTGAACCTGGGGATTCAGTGATTCAGCTAGTCTAGTTGGCCAGTGACCTCAAGTGATCTTCCTTTTGTGGGTTACAGTCTTGTGCCACCATACCCAGCTATTATATGGGTGCCAGGAGTCTGAACTCCGATTTTCATGCTTATAGCACAAGCACTTTACTGATCCAGCCAACTTCTCAGCCCCTAAGCATTCTAAAGCTTGAGAGTACGTTAGAAAGGGATACCCATAAGGGAGAAAAAACATAGAACAGAAACTACCACATTTTATTGTAACACATTTGTATATGTTACAATAAAGATTTTTATGTATATGTCTTTTTTCTTTGAATTATCTCCTTAAAACCAGTTATTGGAAATAATTGTTGAGTAAAAGGAGAAATGAACATCTTTAAAAATTTTGAAATAACTAGATTGTTTTCCAAGCACAGTGTACCAACAAATAGTCTTGAGCAACATGAAAGAATATCTTTTTAAATCTCACTTTCCACTCCGGAAGTCATTAAAATCTTTTGCCAGTTATAGAAAAACAATCCTTCCCATTCCTCTTAATTAATACTAAATCTTTTCCCATCTTATCTGCCTACAGCTCCTTCTGGAGGAGCATCCTGACCCTTGTTGACTGTCAGAAGTGAACTTCTGTGGCCCCTGGGGCATAGCATCTCTGTTGTGGAGTGGAAAGGGGAGGGATGGAGAGAAGGCATAACACAAACCATGCCACTGTTAGGGATGGGGTCGCTGGGATAATACTGTGAGAAGGGATGAGAAGAATGATTCTCCATTCTTGATTGTTGTGATTTCCAAGAATGAGCAAACAGCTCCAGCCCAGGGAGGAATGGATCGTCACTGCAGCCAGATGCTTCTTTTTCCAGTGCCGCTTCCCATTATTTCTGAAAATGGGGTGGAGGACAGCACAGCAGCTGAGACAGATTAACTGCTATGCCAGTTTCCTTCCTTTGAGTAAAAGCCCTAGATCAGAAGCATTCAGAGTTAGTCTAAAAAAAAAAAAAAAAAAGCCTCTTTAGAAATAAGAGCATGGCTTAAGGTCCACAGTGTGTAAGAGCCAACCTTCTGGCGTTTGCACCCAACTCCTGCCTTTGTGTAAGCTGCTGAAGCACAAAGAGCTTTCTTTCTGATTATCCATTGTTACTACCTTCATTTGGTCTTCTCTCTGTTGTTTCTGAGCTATGGTAACAGACATCTGCATTTCTTTTCTTTGTCTGCACTCTTGCCCAAATGGTCTTTCTACCATTCATCTTATCATTCTGCTGTCTGTCTGAGCATGTTGTCTTTGGCTTATCTGCTGCCACTCCCCTCCTGCTGTTGTGTTAGTTCCCACCCTTGTGACCATAAGCCTCATAAGTGCTCATTTAACTTCCATACCTTTCAGGAACTACTTCCTTTCTAAGACTTCATGGTTGGCATACAAGTTCACACATGCCATTTGATAGAGAAATGGGGCCTCTGTAGATGGGTCACAGATGGCTTAATAGTTTTTTTTTAAGTTTTATTGCAATATGATGAGAAAAGTTACATGATTTCAATGTATCTGAATTTGTTAACATTTAAAAACATTTTAAGTAAATAAAATTAAATCACATTCTTGTTTTCCTTTTGTACCCCAATTCCTCCCAGAGACCCCCTTTTCAATACCTACAATATCTTTTTAATCATATTCTTTAAAATTTATAAAATATTATGACAGTAAAAGTGTTATAAAAGTTGTTTGATATAAAACAACAATCAATTTAACAGTCTTATATAGATGCTTGTCTACAGCAATACTGAAAATGCAAACGTTTTTCTCAATATAAATTTTAAATAACTCCAAACATATTAACTGTATATTTCAAAATAATACATCACTACTAATATTTCCTTAAATAAACATAAGTATATAAAGTGTTTTTGTTTGTTTGTTTGTTTTATATTTAGTAGAGCTTAAGATCTTGGCTCTTACTGTGGTAACTTGCTATAAGAATTACAAACATCAAGCAAGGCATTCAGCCTCACAGTTTGTTGTTCTCTTACATGCCCCCTCCCAATTTAATTATCTACATTACTTTGGGGTATATAAATACTTTTAAAATATGTAAGCTGTTTTGAAAACCATAGTATAGTGTAAAAACATGAAATAAACAATACTACTAATAGAGAGGCTGAGATAGGAGAAGCAAGATCTCAAGACCATTATGTTGTACACAGCAAGACACTGTCATGAACAAACAAGCTAAAAGTGTATATGGATTATATAATATTGGACCTATTTCTCCAACTACCAAATTAGAGGGACCATTGGATGACAATCAACAAATTTCTAATTCCTCATGTTTTTGGATTTCAATCGATTAGAATATGTTGGTAATA
>NW_022196904.1:85967957-85969885 GCF_008632895.1 Mastomys coucha
TCCTCTTGAAGGGCTTCTAGCTGTTTACCTGTGTTCTCCTATATTTCTTTGAGGGTGCTATTTATGTCATTCTTAAAGTCCTGTATCATCACCATGATAAGTGATTTTAAATATGAATCTTGCTTTTCTGGTGTAATGGTGTGTCCAGGACTTGCTATGGTGGGAGTATTGGATTCTGATAATACCAAGAAACCTTGGTTTTTGTTGCTTATATTCTTACGCTTGCCCTGCATCATCTGGTTATCTCTAGTGCTACCTGCCCTTGCTAAATCTGACTAGAGCCTGTCCTTCCTGTGATCCTGGTTGTGTCAGAACTCCTGAGTCAAACTGTCTTTGTGATCCTGTAACCCCGGGCTTGTTAGAGCACCTGGGAGTGGAGCTTCTTCTGGGTGTTGTGGGACTAGCTGAGGAGCTTGTGCTCAAGGTCTGCTGAGGGCACCAGCCCAGACAAACTGGAAGAAACCTGAGCCGCTGGGCTGGTGGAGTTCCTGTGTGCCTGGTCCCACTGGTCCCAGTTACTCCTGGTGTTGGGACAGATGTTGGGTCCTCCTCACCTCTGATCCTGGGTGTGTTAGAGCACCTGGGAGTGGAGCTTCCTCTGGGTGTTGTGGGACCAGAAGGAATCTGAGCCACTGGGCTGGTGGAGTTCCTCTGTGCCTGGTCTTGCTAGTCCCAGTTATGCCCAGTATTGGGACAGATGTTGTGTTGGCTTAATAGTTTTTTTTTTTTTATCAGCATAAGAATACAGTATTCCTTTCAGAAATTTAAAAAATATATGGTGTGGTCTCTGCTTACCAGCAACTGCTGTGTAGTTGAAACAAGATACAACATTTTAATAGGCTCCTTACATTTTAGTTTTCTGTATATTGTGTAATCCCTGGCATCATTTGGTGAGTGACAAGAGAAACTTTATCTCCATTTTAGGATTAGGAGTCCAGAAAAATGGATGGATTTGCCTAAGGTAACATAGTTAACCTAAGATCAAATTGGTATTTATACCTAGGTGTCTAGCTTTAGGCCAGTTGTTTAACCACTTAATCAGCTGAATTAGTTCATCTATAAAATAAAGGTAAGAGTGCATGCTTCCTAAGGCCCATGAATGTTAAAATCCAGTACTGGGGAGTGTGCTATAGTATTGACACATCACGGACATCCTCAGATGCCAGTGATTACCTTCATATGTCATGTTTTTGTCACTGTAGTAACATACTTTCTGGGTATTATTACTTTGGGGGAAAGTCTAGCAAGTACCATCACTGTGTTTCTTCCCTGGATTACTGTGATATTAGTGACTGGCCTGCTTTACTTGGAAGTCCTATGTCAAGTACCTTATGTGATACCAGCCTGATTTTCAATGGTCCTTTTTAATACTGCCCCCCCTTCAAGCTTTATACATTTGTGGGTGAATTATATTGAACTTGATGTACTTAAATCTTGAAGCCAAATAGGTCAGAAAATGTCTGAGATAAAAGTAAAAGCTCACAGTTTCAGGGATTTTAGCCCATGCTTGCTTACTGTTAACTCTGGGCCTTGTAGTGAGACAGAACAAAAGCACAGCATTTGTGGTAGAGCAGAGTTGTTCATATTTTGGTGGCCAGGAAGCTAAAGGAAAAGAAGAAAAGATGTAGACAAAATAAAACCCTTCAGGTATACACCCTGAGGACTTACTTCTTCCAACTAGTCCCACCTCCTAAAGTTTCTACCACCTCTCATCAGCTTATTAAGCTATGAGAACTCTCCCAAAGGAACTTCACAATGCTTTTAACACTGCTATATTGTGGACCAGTCTTCAACACATGAACTCTTGAGGGACATTTCAAATTCAAACCATAACCACTGATCTCTCTAGGACTAGAGTTTAGAAATTCACTGTATGTTGGACCATGGTTCTTAACAGTCTTCCCTGTGATCTCAGTCACCGTGTGTGT
>NW_022196904.1:85969895-85982962 GCF_008632895.1 Mastomys coucha
GCTAGTTGGATTTACATTGGAGGGATCAGTGAGACTTGGAAAACTCTTCTATACAGATGTCTTGTTTTCACTTTGTAGTGGCCCCAGGGCACTTGTGTGATAAATGTGTTGGGTAAATTAAAATGCAACTAAAGATCTCTTCAGTGTTTCTTAAATTAAGTTTATTGTGTGTGATAATTTGCACCTAGAGACTTTTGTTGTTATTTGTTGTAGTGACTATGGCAGTAATGATCTGGCTGCCAGAAAAGCTTGGCACGTGCTCCACATTTGCATTTGGCAGGGCTCCATGGCATACCCTGAATAAATGAATCAGCCTATTTGGGGGTATAAGAAACTGAATCACTGGAAGGCTATAGGTCTCATGATCTCAGTGGTCTTCAGATAGGGGAATACCAGAGAATTCTGTCTGTCTCTAGTAGGATTATTCCTTATTATTGCCTCCTGACAGGAATATCAAATCCTGTCTGTTTCACTCACTCACAAAAGCACCAAGCTAAGGGGAGTAAAGGAACCATTTACTCAGCGTCTGAGGCAAGCTAGGATCACATAAGACACTTGACATGAGACAAAAATATAAAACAGACCTGGGCATTAATATTTAAACATCCCAGGACTCTAATTCAGTGAATCTTGTTTTTTATTTTGAGAAGGGAACACTGTCTATCCCACGTTTGTGTTTATCCAGACCATATAAGGAACTTAAAAGGGGAGAAGGGAAAATAAAAATTTCACAGTGATTCTAAAGCTGGTAAACCTAGGTATATGGATTTGATTCTTAGGACAATGTTTTAAAATAAACAGAGCTAAGTTTTCATGATCTTTGGGTCAGAGATTTTGCAAGGTGTAAGGGATCATCCAATAAATAATAGATTATAGACTGAAACCAAAAACAGTGTTTGAATCAAAATATTTAACATGAAACTATTTATCAGCATAACAACTTATTATTTTTAGCTCCTTCTATTTTGGGGGCAAGGAGGACTAGGGACTTCAGACTTTTTTGAGAGGATCTGCATGGCTGCATGGCTATGGACCCAGACATGGCCCTCAGCCACAGAATGGGCTGACACTTCACTATGGTCTCAGTTGGCAGTGCAGGCTACTCATATGAGACCTTTTGTCACCACCCTCACATCTCCAGTTCCACCTCACTTCATAGTGCTCAAACCATTTTGTTTCTCTTTTTCTCCCAAATCTCCACCACAAACTTGCACACGGCAGTGGCACCTGCAGTGGGCAGCAGGCCACATGGAAGCAAGTAGGCCTCTGGGTGTCTTCAACCACCAGCACTGCAGGACAACAGGCAGACCCATAATACATTTACTATCTTAAGCATGAATTTAAAGCCCATTTCAAATGCTTCCTATTTTGTTGAACTGTTTTTATATCAAATATTAATTTTATATTCTATGTACTATATAACACACATACAATATTAATATATAATGCTAGCATACTAATTATTAAGTAACATTAATGTATAATATTAAAATAACAAAATTCATAGTTATATAAAGCTTAATATATGTGTCATATATAACAATATATATAGCATTGTAAGTTTATGTTATAGTCTTTATGTAGGCAAACAATTAAAAATAACCTTTCATTTACATTACATGAGCCTCACAGTTGCCCTGTCAAGATTATCATCTTCATATTATAATGGAGAAACTGAGGCTTAGGTCTGTGAAAAAGCCCAAGTTTAGAGAATTCTTAAGCACCAAATTGGCTCCAAAATTTCCTTTTGGTTGTTGTGATAGTTTGAATAAGTGTGATCCCATAGACTCATGTGTTTGAATGCTTGACCCATAGGGAGTGGCACTATTAGGAAGTTTGGCCTTCTTGGAGGAAGTGTGTCTCTGTGGGGTTGGCTTCAAGGTCTCCTGTGCTCAAGCTACCCCCAATGTGACTTGCAGTCTTCTTCTGCTTCATGAGGATCAAGATGCAGAACTCTCAGCTCCTTTTCCTGCATCATGTCTGCCTGCATGCTGCCATGCTTCCTGCCATGACAATCATGGACTAAACCTCTGAGACTGTAAGCCAGCCCCAATTCAATGTTTTCCTTTATAAGAATTGCCATGGTCATAGTGTCTCTTCACAAAAATAAAACCCTAGAAAGCTGTTAATTTTTTCTAAGGAAATATAATTATTTTCTTCAGTTGTATCCAGATTTTTATTTCCCCAACAAGTATGAAGCCCTTTTTATCTGAGAATGACCTCCTACTATTGTACATGCTTTCTAAGAGTATCACTTTTAATAAATATTGAAAATAAATTACAAATTTTTGTATTCCATTCTAGAATTGAAGAAATGGTCAATGGTAAAGTTCCAAACAAGTATTTGGAGAGACAGAGAAAAAGCTTTATATTGCACACAAGTCTTATGTAGAAAGCTCCCTAACACTTGTTCTTAAGATGTACTGTAACACATAGCCCTGTGGATCCTCTTTCTGCAGGCTTATTTGAGGCTCAGGTTCAGCCTTTGCCCTTCCTACATCTTTGAAACTGCAACTCCAACACACAGAATAGACTCTGGGCCAGTGAAGGCAGAGCACTGCAGACATCAAGCCATCAACCTGTATAGCTTACTGAGACAGTGCTATAAATATATTAAGTTTCTATTAATACTCCCTTTTCACTGTGAGCTAATTTAAATCTGCTGTTCTCAAAGATATTTTTAACACACATTCTTGGGCTCAAGCCTGGTTCTAGTTAAGAGATCATAACTTCTATTTTGTTTTTTACACTTGCAAGAATAATAGGACTCAGCCTTTTTTATTTCTCTGAGAAGGGGTGGGCTCCACTGATATTTGAGGTAGCCAAGTAACAATTCTTAGTTATGAAAGACTATTTACTCCACACAGGGTTTGTTAGTATACCTGTCTCCTGACCACTGCTGCCTTTAGTGGGACCCCCAAACAAAGTACATATTTCCAACCACCATCGGTAGTACAGCTGCTGGTTGAAAGCTACTATAACCTGGCAGCATGACCAAGTTTGAACTAGATACATATTGAGAAAAGATGCTTTAAAACTGCTTTAGAGCTGCTACCTTTATAAAACCAAGAAACAATTAAGGCTCTAAAATAATATCTCCTTGAAGATTGGACTGGCGACACCAATTGAAAATCTCTATTATTGCCAGGGGGTGGTGGCACACGCCTTTAATCCCAGCACTTGGGAAGCAGAGGCAGGTGGATTTCTTCTGAATTTGAGGCCAGCCTGGTCTACAGAGTGAGTTCCAGGACAGCCAGGGCTACACAGAGAAACCCTGTCTCGAAAAAAAAACAAAAACAAAAACAAATCTCTATTATTCTGTCAAGATAGGTTTTAATCATAAGTTTCTATTCTCTTAAAATTACATGAGGACTGAGATTGAGTAACTGTAACTAAGAATAAGGTTTCTTTGGTAATAATGAAAGATATTGTAAAATTAGATAGTGGTGATACTTATGCTCCCTTATACGGATACAAAAAGCCATAGATATATACACTGTAGTTTTTACTTGTTTTATTAGTAGCTTATCATACATGTATGTATATGTTGGGTTTGTGCACATGGTCAGAAGAAAACTTGTAGGAGTTTGTTGACCTCTTCTACCATGTGGTTTTTGGAGATTGAGTTTAGTTTTGGTGGCAAATATCCTTACCAGCTAAGCCTTTTCATTGTCACTCAGTTATATACTTCAAAGGGGTAGGTTTTTATGTCATGTGGATCAGATCTTAATTTCTTCTAAATTACAAATATCTGCTACTTTTGGTATTTTTTCCACTTATCATTTTCAGTTTTCTAATCTTAAAAAACTTAAAAGAGCTCAGCCACTTGCAGGTTTCTCTTTCCCTCAGATTCCATATCTAACATAAGACCTAATTCCTAAGTAATTTTCAAATACCCTTTTCCCCTCTTTGCCCTATGACCACTTACTTTATTGAAGTGACTGACATTTCATTGCCTAATATTGTTATGATCAGCTCTTAATTTTTCTACTCCCAGTGGCCTCCACCCCCCATGATTTCTTCAATTATGTCCACAACACTTTATAGTGAAATACAGTATCCATACAAAGATTATATAAAAGTCTGGGCATGGTGGAACATAACTTTAACCCCAGCACTCAGAGCCAGGTGGATCTCTGTGAGTTTAAGGCCAATCTGGTCTACAGGGTAAATCCAGAAGAGCCAGGGCTATTACACAAAGCATCTCAAAAAAACCCAAAAAAATAAAAAATAAAAAAGATTGTATAAAATATACTGTGCCATAAAGTAAAGACCTATAACTGTCACCAGCAGCCAACAAACTGTATGTGCCTTCTCAGGTAATTCTTACTGTACCCCCATTCTTCTATTTGGTGTTATTTTTATGGTCACTTTCTTGGTTTTATTTAAGGTTTACCTAACTGTGAGCAATATTATTAATTTTGTTTTTGAACTATGTTTAAAATAAGTCACATTTTCATTCTTGATTCCTTTTCTCCATTTCATATTTTTTATATTCACTGTCTCTTTTGTGAGTAACTTTGTTCACTTTTTAAAACCAAGATCTTAGCTGTTTCTTCTAGTCATGAAATGTTAAGATCAAAATTCCTTGATGTGGCACTATTCAAGGCATTCAGTGACCTTATTTAAGGTAACTAAATTGCTATGGCATCTCTGTCACATTTGTTCCTGTAATACATCAAAAACTTGCCACTTCCAAAGAAGCCACATGTTTCTATTGCTCCCAGTGTTTAAATTTTAGACTTCCTTCCATTCTTATATTTTAGTATTTTCTTGACTCTTCTCAAGGTAGAATAGTTGAGTTTCTGTTCTGTCTTCAGTATTCTTTGAATCCATTCTCTCCTTAGTTATTTTATTTTATTTTTCATTTATTTGACATATATGCATGCAAAGGTCTTAGGACAACTTACAGGAACTTGTTTCTCTCCTGCTGTGTGGGTTCCAGGATCAAATTTATTTCCAGTCTTAGTATCAAGCTCCTTTACTGAGCCATCTCATCAGCCTGTTTGTTCTTGGTTTGGTTCTTTTAGAAATTATTTCTAAATTTAAATGGTTTTTGTTGTTTTTGTTCTCTCCTTCTTAACCTTCCCAAGATGTTTTGTATTAGAATAACAAATTGTTTATTGAGTTTAGCAAACCAGACTTGAGATTAAGTAAATACTAAGTAGAAGTTCAATACATGTGTCTTTTTTGCCAAAAATCTGTTATTCTTCACATAACAGATACTCAGTCCTATTGGTAAAGTCTTTAATAGTGGTATATTACCTTTAAAGCATCAATGTAGAGGATGCAGACTACTTTGTTAGCCTACACAGTCTTTCTGAAACCTGTCTTGGTGGTCACATTTCTGGCAGACATGAGCAGTCTGTCAGGTGTTCAATATTTCCAGAAAGCTATTATATTATAAAAGAATATTGTCTGCTTATGCTTTGTTTCATGTTTTATTTCAAAACTTTAAAAATTAATTTTTATTGCATAATCAAATGTTACTATAAATCTGTTTAAATTTTGTTAAACAGCATAGTTGTGATTTGGCTAATTCCCTTGAATAATTCACAAATCTTAAAATAACAGTTATGCAAATACAATGACTGAAAAATTTATTTGTGTCTTATGCTTAATCTCATTCTAAAATCAATACCTGTGTTATATCTTGTATGCTCTCTTAAGGTACTGTTACATTTACTGTGACATTTTCCCAAAATTGAAGTTGTATGAATTTGAGTTTCCCAAAGAAATGACCCAAGAATAGCCTTACCTGAATAAAAAGTGAAAGGAGTTTCTTCTTAGCAAGGTCATCATGTTAGATAGTACCCTGATCAATCACTGGTCGAGGCATGGAGCTTGGTTTCTTTCTGGTTGATTGAATCTGATGATTAAATCCTGTGCCATTGCTTATGACACTGAGTTTATTCTCTAGGTAAATTTCTCTTGCTATATTAATGACTCATTTGCTTCTTTTGTACTTTTGTTTCCTACCTTCAAATGAAGAACTCCCGTAGTCTCTTACTTGGCCAGAGTAATAAAACACTGTCCAGTCATGGTGGTATTGTGACCTGAATGTTACTTAGAATTTACTATGCCTTAACACATGAAAAACAGAGACATCAAAACATAATCTAGAACCAGCCATAATAACATCAAAAAAATTACTAAAAATGAACAGTCCTCCTGGCTGGCGAGATGGTTCAATGGGAAAGGAACATGCCACTAAGCCTGATGACAAAAATTCAACCCCAAGTGGGAAAAGAGAATTGACTCCTGCAAATTATCTTCTGGCTTCCATACAATGGAAGGTCATACATGATGTGGCACATAAGTGGTATGAACATACACATGTTCATAGATTTAGACAAAATAAATAAGATGTTAAAAAATAATTTTAAAAGAAGAGCATAAATTATCAGATTTTTCTAAATATCAGACCTTCCAAATCAGAAGTACTGGAAATGAGACCCAGAAATTTGTGTTGTATAAAGCACTGTAGGTAATTCTGATGATGCTAAATTTGATAAATATATCTGGAAAATGAGAGAATGCTTCATTAATTTAGCCCACCTTATTAGCTAAAGTGTTACCTTGAAGCACACTTTTGAATTCAGTCTACTTGGTAATGTACATGAATACCAATGCTTTTTAACTATTGGCATACTCTTTTATTGGCTATTACAAATGATCTTAAGTGCTGGCAAGTATTTTGTCCTTATGTGTAGCCCCTTTATTGATTCTGTCTCTGCATATACAGAAAGACATAGGTGGTTACCCATATTGCTTATCAGCTATGTTGCTTAATAGGAGAAAGTAGCAAGCATATTTACTCATTTGCTCATAGAAATCAATTGAAAATATCACATAACTATTATTTGCATAAGTATGGGTTCTTGAAAGAAATTAACTAATGGGATGGATGATTAGAGGAGGTAAATAGGTAAGAAAGAACTGCTGGGCGGTGGTGGCGCACGCCTTTAATCCCAGCACTTGGGAGGCAGAGGCAGGTGGATTTCTGAGTTCGAGGCCAGCCTGGTCTACAAAGTGAGTTCCAGGACAGCCAGAGCTACACAGAGAAACCCTGTCTCGAAAAACCAAAAAAAAAAAAAAAAAAAAAAAAAAAAAAAAAAAAAAGAACTAACTATAGGAATTGACTCATATAATCAATAATAATAAGTCCTATGACATGTCATCTACAGTATGGAAAACTAGGAAAACAATAGGTAGTTCAGTCATAGTTACAATGTCCAAGGGCATAGACCCGATGTCTCAGAATCAGAATGCCTAGAAATGAAATATTGTCTAAAAACTGAAATTTAAACTGTGATACTTATTTGGCCATAGTGTGCAATCACGTATAACCAAAGAAAGCTTGAAATAAATATTTTGGGGGATTAAAATGCCCCAGTGTTATATTTTCTGAAGTTATCATCATTTTCCTTTGTGTACAGTCAAATCTGAACCAGTGAGATGGCCAACAGTGGAAAGCAAAGTTATAAAGATTGCTTCAGTTGGGCTGCACAGATAGCTTTGGAGCAGTGACTGCTCTTCCAGAGGACCTGGGTTAGATTCCTAGCACCCACATGGTAGCTAGCAACCCTCTGTAAGTTCAGTTATAAGGGTGTACAAGCCCTCTGCAAGCACTGCATGCACATGATATATTGACATACAGAGAGGCCAAACACCCATACATATATCAAATTTTAAAGAGAGACATCAACAAAAGTTTCAGGGCAACCAGATGTTTCCCCTCTTAAGTAGTTCACTTTCTTCCTCTGCCTAAAAACTCAGAATTCACTCCTAATCTAAAATCCTGATCTTTCACCAATCTTATAACTTGAAGTCCATATACATCATGTAGAACACTGCTAGACATTTTTGCAATTTAAGTGGGATGTCTGGCTGGATACGATGGTTCACATCTGTAATCTCAGAATGTAGGAGGTTGAGACAGGAGGATTGTTGAGTTTAAAGCCAACCTGGGATACAAAATGAGAGTTTTGGATACAAAATGAGTGTTTCAGAAAAGTGGCATGGAAGACTTGAGAATATGGGAAAGTGCTCTCCTCTCTCCCTCCCTCCCTCCCTTCTTCCCTTCCCCCCTCAAAAAAAAAAAAAAAACTCATACACAATAATAAAAAGAGACTTGAGTTCTTGTCTCAGCTCTACCATGCACTTTCATACTATTTTCTGGTCTATGATCTACAAGAGGATGAAACTACCTAGCCCCCTTCTTGTCTCTGACATAAAGCAATTTTAGAAATACAATCAAGAACTGAGATTCAGAGAGGACATCGGAACTGACACTCCATTTGTATTAGACTAGCTCTTTTTTAGCTTGTAGAAGGAAAGGCTCAGTCCCCCACCTCTCTGAGAATAAGGAAAGCTGCAAGACACATGAGTATACTCTTGGAAGATTAATAGGATTCTGACAGAGATCCTCACAAAGGCACAAAATTGCAGGGCTTGTTTTCACAAAGCTATTTGTTTTGCCTGTAGTCTAGAATGTTTAAAAACAGAATGAAAAAAGGCAGAAAAGAACCCTAGGAAGCATTTTGGAGGCAAATGAAAGGAGGCCCTGGAGTGCTATTCTCAGCAGCTGAGGCTAGGTGCTTTAGGTTATTGTTTCCCAAACTTTGCATCATACCACACCAGGAAAATAATACTGTAATGTCAGCTGGAGGTGGCCAGAAGTGACATTCTACAGGGCTAAAGGAATAAAAAGCACTTAATAGCTTGGCACATTGTCAGTGAAAAGTGCTGTGAGGCAACAGGGATAACAAACTTTAGGGAAAGTTTCCCCTCTCTCTCTCCAGAGCCTTGGGGTATGTGTGACATGACTCTAGCTCTTTGGATTTTGCACTGGAAGTTATAGAATGTGTCAACCCAACACTGCATATCATGTAGATACTAAAGAGAGAATGAATAAGTAGTTTCCATTGAGTAGGAGAAGGGGGATTAGGGAGTGATTATTTATTCATGGGTTTTCTTTGTGGGGGAGTGGTGACAAATGTTCTGGGTTAAATAATAGAGATACTTGTGTAACATTATGGATGATCAACAAAATTGTGAATTACATACTTTAATTTTATGGCAAATGAAATACATTTTATAATATATGAATTATATTTCATTTTATAAATAATAGGAAAATGTTAAGTAAAACTTTACCTAAATAAGTTTGGTAACATATGAAATGAGAACCAGTTATAGGAATATATCTCTAATTAGGAGTATTGACATTTAAGTCCAGTTTGGGATGTGTCGAGATACAAAAGAAGAGCAAGACTGACTAACTGCCACTAGACTGATGAATGTAGTTCTATCCCTGGGACCATCATGTTAAGAAAGAACTGACTCTTATCCTATGACTTGTATACTATGATGCCTGCATATGCACTGTGGCACACATGTTGCTCTCCCTCATCGTGGTCACATAAACACAAAATAAATGTTTTTTTGTCTTAAGAAAAATGTATGTAATATTAGAGCCTAATTTCTTAATGTGCTGAATGTATACCAGCAATTATTAGATAATATCTCATTTACTTTTCAGTAAAAAATTAAAATACCAAAAAAAAAAAAAAAAAGAATCTGAAAATTCATTTCATGACTTTTCTTTTCTTTTTTTTTTTTTAATTCACTAACCTTTTTCTACAGTCCAGTTTTATCCCCCTCCGGTCCACCCTCTGTTCCACATCCCATTCCTCCCCATCTCCAAGAGGATGTCCCCATCCACCCCTAACCCACCAGACTTCCCCATTCCCTGGAGCCTCAAGTCTCTCAAGAGTTAAGTGCTTCTTCTCTCACTGAGGCCAGGCCCAAGCAGTCCTCTTCTGTATATGTGTTGGGGGCCTCATATCAGATGGTATATGCTGCCTGGTTGGTGGCCCAGTGTCTGAGAGATCTTGGGGGTCCAGGTTAGTTGAGACTACTGGTCTTCCTATAGGGTTGCCCCCTCCTGCTCAGCTTCTTCCAGCTTTTCCCTACTTCAACCACAGGGGTCGCCAGCTTCTGTCCATTGGTTGGGTATAAATATCTGCCATCTGACTCTTTCAGCTGCATGTTGGGCCTTTCAGAGGGCAGTCATGCTAGGCCCCTGTTTGTAAGCATACCATAGGATCAGTACTAGTGTCAGGCCTTGGTGCCTCCCTTTGAGCTAGATCCCAAATTTGGCCTGTCACTAGACCTCCTTTCTCTCAGGCTCTTCTCCATTTTTGACCCTGCAGTTCTTTTAGACAGGAAAAATTCTAGGTCAGAGTTTTTGACTGTGGGATGGTAACCCCATCCGTCCAATTGATGCCCTGTCTTTCTACTAGAGATCAACTCTACAAGTCCCCCCTCCCCACTATAAGGCATTTCATCTAAGGTCCCTCCCTTTGAGTCATGAGAGTCTCTCATCTGGAAGTTTCTCAAAAAAATTAGAAATAGGTCTCCCTAACGACCTACCTATACCACCCATGGGAATATACTCAAAAGATGCTCCACCATGCAGCCTTATTTGTGGTAGCCAGAAGCTGGAAACAACCCACAACAGAAGAATGGATACAGAAAATGTGGTTCATTTACACAATGGAATACTACTCAGCTATTAAGAATGAGAACATCATGAATTTTGCAGGCAAATTGATTGAAGTAGAAAATATCATCCTGAGTGAAGTAACTCAGACCCAAAAGGACTTGCGTAGTATTTACTCACTAATAAGTGGATATTAGACAAAAAAAAGTACAGAATACCCAGGATTCAATCCACATTACTCAAGAAGGTTAACAAGCTGAAGGGCCCAAGTGAGGCCTCAGTCCCTCTTGGGAAGGAGAAGAAAACAATCATGAAGGGGAGGGTTGAGGGAGTGAGAGACCTGGGTCGGAAAGGGGACAGGGAAGGAAAGAGGGGAACATGATTGGGTATTGGAAGAGAGGAACAGTTTTGAACCCATGAAGGCCAGCAGAAAGAATTGAAACAGACAACCTCGGGGCTAGGAGGTTGGGAGGAACCTCTAGAATATTTTTAAGTGTTGAACAATAAAAATACCAAAAGAGAGTAAAACTCTGAATATCATTATTAAAAAATCTAAATAGCATTCTTTAAAAGAATTTAATGCCACTTTTTAAACTTCCATAAAGAAAACTCTAGGCATGTATAGCTTCTTTGAATTCTAGCCAGGAAGTAAGAAAGAAATCATTCTTAAAATACTGGAAATCAATGCAAAGGATATAGAATAACTAAGCAGCTAAAGAAGGAAGAGGAGGAGGAGGAAGAGAAGGAAGAGGAGGAAGAGGAAGAAGAGGAGGAGGAGGAGGAAGAGGAGGAAAAGGAAGAAGGAGGAGGAAGAGGAAGAAGAGGAGGAGGAGGAGGAGGAGGAAAAGGAAGAAGGAGGAGGAAGAAGAAGAGGAGGAAGAGGAAGAAGAGGAGGAGGAGGAAGAAGAGAAGGAAGAGGAAGAGGAGGAGGAGAAGCAGCATCAGCAGCACCACCACCACCTGGAAGACCCCAAGACTTTCTGAAAACTTCAGAAAGCAAGACATTGTGATACTGACTTAAGTATACATAAAGAGAAAGATTAATTGAACAGTAAAGTCTAGAAATAGATGTGCATATATTTAATTAATGAAGTTTTAGCAAAAATGCAAAGGTGATTTGATAAGGAAGGAATATTTCTTTTCAACAAATGCTACTGGAATAGGTGGTGGTAAAGGGGGAGGGCAAAAAAACACAATCCTCTATATTCGCCATAAACATACATCAGAAAATGTAAAAGGTAAAATTTTAAGCCATATAAGAAAATAAAGCAGAACATCTTGACTTTGAGATAGGCAAGGTTCTTACATAAGACAAATAAGACACATGAGACTTTAAAGTCTTTTTAAAAATGTATAAATTTACCTTCACCCAAACCCTATACAGAACATGTTTTTTAAAAAACAAAACCTTATTAAGGCTGATTTTAATGTGAATGAGTTTTTCCTGCATGCAGCTTTTGCCTGCATGTATGCATGTACATTATACACAGGTCAGAAGAGGATGTCAGATTCCATGGTAGATGATTGTGAGCCACTATGTAGATGCTGAAAATCAAACCCAAGCCTTCTGTGACAGCTACAAATGCTCTTAACCACTGAGCCATCTCTTTAGCTCTTAGCCATATACTAAAAAAAAAAAATTGTAATTTAGTAGTATGACAAAATATTTTAACTTAAAAAAGAATCTAAACTTTTTAACTTTTATTGCATTATGATGAGAAAAGTTACATGATTTCAATTTATCTGAATTTGTTAACATTTTAAAACATTTTAAGTAAATAGAATTAAATCACATTCTTATTTTCCTTTTGTACCCCAACTCCTCCCAGAAACCCCCTCTTCAATATCTACAATATCTTTTTTTGTCATATTCCTTAAAATTTACAAATTATTATAACAATAAAAATGAGTAAAAGTTGTTTGATATAAAACAAAAATCAATTTAACAGTGTTATATAGATGCTTGTCTACAGCAATACTGAAAATATATATATTTTTCTCAAAATAAATTTTAAATAACTCCAAACATATTAATTGTATATTTCAAAATAATACATCACTACTAGTATTTGCTTAAATGAACATAAATATATAAATTCTTTTTGTTTGTTTTGTATTTAGTAGAGTTTAAAATCTTGGCTCGCACTGTGGTACAAGCCCAAAATAAGAACAATTTTTAGACATTGGATTTCATTGTAATAAGGCTGTACTTCAATGACCCTCACATCACCAAAGGATTTTACCTCCTTCGTAGCTAAGCTAAGAGTTGACAGTTCTGCTGTGCCAATGAATGAATTGTAGGTACGATTTTTGGATACAGATTTCCTGCTATGGTCAAAACTATTTGACTTGAGTGAGTTACTTTATTCTCAGGACACAGAGAACAGGTTACATTCATTTAAGAAATGGTGTGTGTATTAAGATAGTCTATCCATCATCGTTCATCAACTGTTTCAATGAACAATGGTTCTGCTTGGAAGGTGCACAGACATTAGGGTAAGAATCTGGTTCATTGGCTGTGATAATTTGGAAAAGCATTCATCTCAGAGAAAGAGTAACT
>NW_022196904.1:85983335-86002451 GCF_008632895.1 Mastomys coucha
CTGGCCCATTACATTGGGAGTCTTCACTCTCTTCTGTACCTATTATCCTTAGGTTTGGTCTCCTCAGTGTGTCCTGGATTTCCTGGATGTTTTGGGTTAGAAGCTTTTTGCTTTTTGCATTTTTTTTTGACTGTTGTGTCAATGTTTTCTATGGTGTCTTCTGCCCCTGAGATTCTTTCTTCTATCTCTTGTATTCTGTTGGTGTTGCTTGCATCTATCACTCCTGATTTCTTTCCTAGGTTTTGTATCTGCAGGTTTGTCTCTCTTTCTGATTTCTTTATTGTTTCTATTTCCATTTTTAGATTCTGGATGGTTTTGCTCATTTCCTTCACCTGTTTGATTGTGTTTTCCTGTAGTTAAGGGATTTTTGTGTTTCCTCTTTAAGAGCTTCTAGCTGTTTACCTGTGTTCTCCTGTATTTCTTTGAGGGTGCTATTTATGTCATTCTTAAAATCCTGTATCATCATCATGATAAGTGATTTTAAATCTGAATCTTGCTTTTCTGGTGTGATGGTGTGTCCAGGACTTGCTATGGTGGGAATATTGGGTTCTGATGATGCCAAGTAACCTTGGTTTGTGTTGTTTATTTTCTTACACTTGCCCACCGCCATCTGGTTATCTCTAATGCTACCTGCCCTTGCTAAATCTGACTGGAGTCAGTCCTTGATGTGATGCTGGTTATGTCAGAACTCCTCAGAGTCAAGCTGTCCCTGTGGTCCTGTGACCCTGGGCTTGTTAGATCACCTGGGAGAGGAGCTTCCTCTGGGTGTTGTGGAACTGGCTGTGGAGCTTGCACCCAAGGTCTGCTCAGGGCACCAGCCCAGACAGACCGGAAGAAACCTGAGCCACTGGCTTGGTGGAGTTCCTGTGTGCCTGGTCCTGCTGGTCCCAGTTTCTCCCAGTGTTGGGATAGATGTTATGTCCTCCTCACCTCTGATCCTGGGTGTGTTAGAGCGCCTGGGAGTGGAGCTTCCTCTGCACCAAATTTTTAATGCCACTATTGAAGGCAGTGCACTTATGAAAGGATTATGCAAAGGCTGAAACATAATCAGATAGTAGTTAAAATATGGAGCCTGATTTGAGGGCAGGACTTTGATACAGGAAGACTCTTTAGCTGTATTTGTCGACATGATTTATCTGCCTTTAAATTTCCCCAGGTTTTTCCTGACTTTTGCTTTATTCAATTTTTAAAATATGACTTTAATCAGACTGTTCAAGGACATGAAAATTGTATCTCTCAATAGAATGACCTCAAATCACTGGCAGCAGCTCATGTGCTGCTTTGTCAATGGGACAGGTAATTACATTAATGGATTTTGAGTCCACTGCAGGAAGGTTGACCTGGTCTTTCAGGAATCAATCTCCTAGAATTCAGTGTAATTACTGATAGAAAGCTCATTGTTTTCTCAGATGTGATCTGCTCTTCCTCACACATGTCACATTCATCTTGATTCTTTGATGTGGTAGGGACAAAAAAAAAATGGATAGACTGCATCATGATAGCATTGTCTCAGAAAAATAGCTAAGATTCTCTTCCCATTTGAAATTCATAATGTAGCCCACCAAGTCATTGAAGCTGAAAACTGGAGTTTTCAATATTTTTCTCTTTTTTAATTGGTAATTTTATTTATTTACATTTCAAATGTTGTCCCCCTTCCCGGTTTCCCCTCTGCAGCCTCCCTATCCTATTCCCCCCTCCTCCTACCTCTATGAGGGTGCTTCCCCACCCATCCACTCTTGCCCCAACACCCTAGCATTTCCCTACGCTGGGGCATCAAGCCTTCACAGGACCAAGGGCCTCCCCTCCCATTGATGCCAGATAAGGCCATCCTCTGCTACATATGCAGCTAGAGCCATGGATCCCTTCATGTGTACTCTGGTTGGTGGTTTAGACCCTGAGAGCTCTGTGGGGTCCGGTTGATCGATATTATTTTTCTTCCTATGGAGTTGCAAACACCTTCAGCTCCTTCAGTCCTTCCCCTAACTCTTCCATTGGTGTCCCTGTGCTCAGTCTCATGGTTGGCTGGGAGCTTACACATCTGTATTGGGCAGGCTCTGGCAGAGCCTCTCAGGAAACAGCTATACCAGGCTCCTGTCTGCAAGCACTTCTTGGCATCAGCAATAGTGTCTGGGTTTGGTGTCTGCATATGGGATGGATCTCTAGGTGGGGCAGTTTCTGGATGGCCTTTCCTTCAGTCTCTACTCCACTCTTTGTCTCTGCATTTCCTTTAGACAGGAACCATTCTAGGTTAAAATTTTCTAGAAGAGTGGGTGGCCCTATCCCTCAAGTGGAGGCCATGCCTATCCACTGGATATGGTTTCTACAGGTCCTATCTCCCCTTTGTTGGGTGTTTCAGCTAATGTCATCCTTGGGTCCTGGAAACCTTTTGCTTCCCTGGCATTTCTAGTGGCTACCCCCAGTTCCCCATCCCTCACTGCTACACACCTCCATTCAATTTCCTGACCCTCTGTACTTCCCCCCACTGTCTACTCCCACACCTAATCCTGCTCCCCTTTATCCCTTCCCCTACTCTCTCCCTCCCAGGTCCTTCCCTCCCTCTACCTCCTGTGATTATTTTGTTCTCCCTTCTAAGTAGGACCAAAGCATCCACACTTTGGTCTTCCTTCCTGTTGAGCTTCATATGGCCTGTGAGTTGTATCATAGGTATTCTGAGCTTTTGGGCTAATATCCACTTATCATTGAGAACATATGATGTGCATTCTCTTGTGCCTGGGTTACCTCACTCAGGATGATATTTCTGTATACCCTGTATTCAGTTTGCTATAAGGATTAGGCATTACAGTCTCTGGAATCTATCCTGCATTTTATGTATATTTTGTCACTGTCCTGATCCAAACTGCTATTATTTCCCCAGTAGTAGTTTATTTAAGCGTACTTATTTATATTCTGACCCTACTTCAGTTGCTACAGGCTAGAGTGACCTTTTACAAGGTAGTTAGGAAAATATTGAAAATTATTCTGGCCTTATATGGTATGAATTTTGAAGTATATGTATTAAAATGTGAAAGTTCTCCCATATCTTTTGTCTTATATATCCATTCCCCTCAACAGAAACTATTAGTAATAGTTTGGAATGCTTTTCTAAGCATTTGTAAAGTGTGTGTGTGTGTGTGTGTGTGTGTGTGTGTGTGTGTGTGTGTGTTATAAACACATACATGTGTTTATGTACATATAAACATAAGATATTTAATATAAATAGCAACTGTACTTCATTGTTCTCAAACCTGCATCTTTAATACATATCAATGTATTAATTATGATCCTATTGAGGGATTGTATTCTATTTAAGATTAACATTTAAACTTCATAAATGACATAAAGGCCCCTGCACTTTCCTTTCTTTCTCTCATGCTGTTTCTTCCATTGCTTACTTGCACTCCAGCCATGATCTTCTGTTGGCTTCTCCATGAGCCAGGCTTGCTTCCTCTTTAGTGCCTTTGCACATGTTGTTCCCTCTGCCTGTGGTTTTCTGCCAGGGTACATGACAGGAATTCCCATATAGTGGACTAGTATGTCTTGGGTCCTACAAAACACATATACTCTATCATACCAAGCATTTTATGGACTGTTTTCCATATATATGTACTCCTTTTTCCCACAAAATAGGTGATTATCATGATTAATAAAATAATTGCATTAATTAGCTATAGTAGCTTTTCTTAGTTATTAGTGAACACTAAAAAGTACATTATTTTGTAGAATATATCTCACATTTTACTGCAGGGTAATATTTAACACTGAGAAAAACTAAACCAGGATATAAGACCCTTCTTAAAATTGCCTCAAACTATTTTTCTGGCCTTATTTGCAGTGATTTCCTTTTGTCCATCAATTTCACCAACCTGGCTTTATGCTTTGTGCAGACCACACTTTTAAATATACATGCATTCTCATATTCATATATTTTAGATATTTACTAATTAGCCTACTAACTAAAATTTTTTAACCTCTCAAATCAATCTGTACCATTTGTGTCTGTCTGTGTCCCTTGAAATTTTATATATTGAAATCTAATCCTCAGTATGTTAGTATCCAGAGATGGACTTTCAGACAGTTATTGAGTAGGTCAGGAAGGCAGAGCAGTCATGAATGATATCAATACCACTATAAAAAAAGTCTTGAAAGAACATATTGAGCCCCCTTTACCTTGAAAGTGCTATCTATTATGAACAGGGCCCTCAGCACCCAATCTACTGATACCTTGATCTTAGATTGCCACACCCACAGAACTTCTGCCATGAATTTATGTTGTTGGTGAATTATCCAATCACAAGTATTATGTTATATCAGTGGAAGTGGACTAAGACACTGCTTTCACAGTCAACCCTAGACTAGTACACATGTATAAAGCAGTGGGAAATTGGAGGTAACTAATAAGTATTTTCTCTGCTGATTTGGAACAAGACAGTACTCTCTTTTCTTATTTAACTCTCATTTTTCAAATGCATGTTTCTTTCATGGTTTGTTTAGTACAATTTTTTTTAACTAATGGTTTTTGTTCATGGTTCCACTAAGTGCTTCCAGTGCTGATGTGTTATGTCTTGTATGTCTAAGCAAAAGAAAACTAAATGATTTTTTTTCCTGAGGAAAGAAGTATGTCAGATAAGCTTTGTTTGTGCTGTTGATCCTGAGTTTTGTGCTAAAAAAAATCAACAATGTACATTAAATAAGGTGTCTATGAACATTGCAAACAAAGGTTTTTTTGTTTTTTAAAGAAGGTAACTAGAGGTCTGTGGACTGTATCTTGGGTATTCTGTACTTTTTTTTTTTTTTTTTTTTTTTTTTTTTTTTGGCTAGTATCCACTTATACTAGTACATACCATGCATGTCCTTTGGGGTCTCACTCAGGATGATGTTTTCCAGTTCCATCCATTTGCCTGCAAAATTCAGGGTGTCCTCATTCTTAATAGCTGAGTAGTATTCCATTGTGTAAATGTACCACATTTTCTGTACCCATTCTTCGGTTGTGGGACATCTGGGTTGTTTCCAGCTTCTGGCTATCACAAATAAGGCTGCTATGAACATAGTGGAACACATGCTCCTGTGGCATGGTGGGGCATCTTTTGGGTATATTCCCGAGTGGTATAGTTGAGTCTTGGGGTAGATCTATGTCCAATTTCCTGAGGAACTTCCAGGCTGATTTCCAGAGTGGTTGTGCCATTTTTCAATCCCACCAGCAATGGAGGAGTGTTCCTCTTTCTCCACAGCCTCACCAACATATGTTGTCATCTGACATTTTGATCTTCAGTCCCACTTAGGAGAGAGAAGAAAGCAGTCACAAATAGGGAGGAAGGGAGGGACCTAGGAGGGAAAGTAGATGGTAGTGGCAGGAGTGGAACCTGACATGGTATTGGATGAGAGAAAAGGACTGAGGGCCAGCAGAAAGAATGGAAACAGGCAACCTCAGGAAGTAAGGGGGGTAGGGGACCCTCCAGAATGCATCAGAGACCTGGGAGGTGAGAGACTTTCAGGACTCAAAGGGAGGGACCTTAGATGAAATGCCCTACAGTAGGGAGAGGGAACTTATAGCCCCCACCTCCAGCAGGAAAACAGGGCATCTAATGAGGGAGGAAGTTGTCATCCCACAGTCAAAACTCTTACCCATAATTGTTCCTGTCTGGAAGAACTACAGGGATGGAAATGGAGAGGAGCCTGAGGAAAAGAAGGTCCAGTGATAGGCCCAAAGTGGGATCCAGCTCAAGGTGAGGTCCCGAGGCTATGGAATGTTCACAAAAAGGGACCTAGCATGACTACACTCAAGAAGACCCAACAAACAACTGAAAGAATCAGATGCAGATATTTGCTCCCAACCAATGGACAGAAGCTGCTGACCCCTGTGGTTGAATTAGGGAAAGGCTGAAAAAGCTGAGGAGGAGGAGGGCGACCCTGTAGGAGGACCAGCAGTCTCAATTAATCTGGACCCCCGAGATCTCTCAAACATTGGGTCACCAAACAGGCAGCATACACCAGTGTATGAGGCCCCCAACACATACACAGCAGAGGACTGCCAGGTTTTTGTTCATTCAGAGATGATACACCTAACTCTCAAGAGACTGGGGGCCCCATGGAGTTTAGAGGTCAGATAGGGTGGGGGTGGAGGTGGAGGTGGGGATATCCTCGTCGAGACAAGGGTGGGGGTAGGGAGGAGGTATGGGATGTGGAACAGTCGGAGGGTGACAGAGGTGTGGATAAAATCTGGAGTGTAAAAAAATAAATAATTAATTAAAAAATAATAATAATAAAATTTTTAAAAAGAAGGTAACTAGAGCTGGGTATGGTGATACTTGCTTTAATTCTAGAATTTAGGAGGCAGAGGCATGCCAATCTCTGAGTGTCAGGCCAGCCTGGTCTGTACAGGGTGCCCCAGGACAATCAAGGCTTCTTAATGAAACCCTGTCCAAAAACAAACAAACAAACAAAATATCTACAGACTAACAGAAGCATAATCATATACTCCCCCTAGAAGAATAATTCAGTAGTCACTAGTTCTTATCACTGACTTTACTACCCATAACTTCCTAGAGTATCAAGAGTCAGTTTGACTCATGATCTTTGCTTGAAAATTTCTCCCTGTATGTAACCTTTTTATCTTCAACTGGTGAAATGTTCTGTCCTTTAAACTCCTTCCCAAATATCATCTCTGCTGTAAGTTCCCTAAATCTTTCCAGGCAAAATAGAGTTTTGAGAACCCACAAATTTTGTTCATGTCACTGATTCAGCACCAACTTGTATATAATGAGTTACATCACATATTGCACCTGCCTGTCCTTTCTGAAGACTGTAAGATCTTAAAGAGCCTGCCACTAATTGGTTAATAGATGTGGCAAACTGGTAGAAGAAATGAAAAGGAATATTTTTATAGGTGAGAAAATACCAATGAGAAAAGAGTTTAAATGAGAATATAGCTACCTAAGCCAAGGTAGAAACTTAGCTCAAGAGTAAACTTGTTTTAGGATTCAACATTTCATCAGAAGTCATTTCTTTTTTCTTTTTTTTCTCAGTTGTCATTTTATTCTAGTACACTTACTACTATGTTATTGCTATTATTTTACATATTGATAAGACAGAGTTCTCTTTTGTCTTTATAATACCCCATCTTTTCATTTAATTTTTAATTAATTATTTTATTTATTTATATTCCAAATGTTGCCCCCTCCCAGTTTCCCCTCCCAGAATTCTTCACCCCATTCCCCATCCCCTTTGCCTCTGAGAGGGTGCTTTTCCTCCCTCAGCATCCCCCTTCTCTGAAGCATCAAGTCTCTATAGGATAGGTATATCCTGTCCCACTGAGGCCAGACAAGGCAGTCCTCTGCTACATATGGTGCCAGGGGACCTTGGACCAGCCAGTTTATGCAATTTGGTTGGTGGCTTAGTCTCTGGGAGCCCCAAGGGGTCTGGGTTAGTTGACCCTGTTGGTATTCCTATGGGGTTGCCATCCTCTTCAGTTCCTTCAATCCTTTCTCTAACTCTTCCATAGGGGTTCGCAACCTCAGTCCAATGGTTGGCTCTAAGTATCTACATCTGTCTCAATCAGCTGCTGGTAGAGCCTCTCAGAAGACAACCATGATAGTAGGCTCCTGTATTTAAGCACAACATAGCATCAGGGTATGGTGCCCACTCATGGGATGGATTCCAAGTTGGGCCAGTGACTAGACTGTCTTTTCTGCAGTCTCTGCCCCTTTTTTGTCACTGCCTTTCTTTTAGACAGGAACAATTCTGAGTCAAAAATTTTGACCCAGATGGTCACCCCATCCATCCACTGGGGCCCTGTCTCTCCACTGGGATGGTCTCTTCAGGTTCCACCTACCCACTGTTGGGCAATTTTGGCTAAGGTTACTGCCATTGAGTCCTGAGAGCCTTTCGTATCCCAAGTCTCTTGGGCTTTCTAAAGGTTTTCCCCACCCCCAGAAGCTACTTGTTTCCATTCATTCTCCTGGTCCGGTGAACTTCTCTTCTGTTTTCCCCCCACATACCTAATTCTGCACTCCTTCCCCATTCCCTCTTTCTCCCTGCTCCCTCACTCCCTCTGCCTACTGGCCCACCCCATCTCTACCTCCATCCCCTATGTAGCTTAGTCTAACTGAACTTAATATTATCTTCTTTCCTGGTTCTTCACCACACCTGGCACAAGATTTATCTTTGAACTTTGCTCTCCCTGGATTGAATATTCCTCGGTTCCAAACAGCAATCCCTGAATTCTAGGCCCAAATCATCAGAACCCTCTGTGCACTGACAGAGCTTCAGTTAATATATGAATAGTGTTAGAGGTGGATCTTGATACCTCTGATCAGGTTTGGTTGTATGCTCATTGCTGAGCCAGCCACTGTGGCTCACTGGGAGTTCGTCCTGTGCTTTATGCTCCACCCACTACAACCTGTAACTAATATGCTAAATATAAAAGGTGAGCTTTTCCTGAATGTCCATTGTGTTTCTGGTGTCTGTGCAGTACTACCTCACCCTCATTTGTCTGAGAGCTTTGGTTTTATTCGCTTTTCCTATTTTTACCAACAGAAAAGCAAACAGATATTCTTTCCTTTTGTTCCTTTAGTAAGACTATCACTAAAGAATTATCTAGTACACTATGAGTGCTAAATGCTGAGATAAAAAGAGCCCTGACCTCAGTGTAACAGTCTTGTGGTTAGATAAGGCTCATTCTGTGCTCATCTAGAGCTGAAAGAATCTTCCTAATAAATAAGTCAGGACTCAGTAACTATACTGCCTCTTCTTGGAGGATTCACATTTCATGTGTCATTAAGCTTTGTGCTAAGAGCTAAAGCCTGAAATCTAGTGCTTCTATTGTTTTCTACCATCGGTTAACTACAAACCTGAATATTTTCTGTAAACTCTCTGGCCAGTGTTTCTCAAAGTTTAGGCAGCACTTCATCTCTACCTCATCAAGCTCTTTCTTGGACTCTTACTAGACCTTTGGGACAAGACGATCTGAGGCTATGACACTTGCTAGGTGTATACTCTCTGAGCTCTTTTCTTTTGTCTGTAAAGGGGGCATGTATTTACCTTGACTCACTAGTTTAAGAATTAAATGTGATAAGAGACATGTCTGCCATGGCTTGTTACAGGAGCTCAGGAAATGCTTACTTTGATTTCCTCAGAGTTTGAAAAGAAACATAGCTACAGAGCTCTTCCTCTTCCAGGAATGTACTCTCTCCATGCTTGTCCTGGGTATAATGGGACAGAAGTCTGGCCTAATGTACTTCACACTGACATAAATTAGGATATAATTATAAGAAGTCAGTTTAAATCTGCTGTGTCTATGATTGCTTAAAGTAGAATTCCAACCCTGTAGTTATTTGAGAGTCTGGGGGCTGAATTTAGAGTTGGTTATGGTGATTTATTTTTTAAGAAAGCAAAGGAGCCGTCCCTTGACAGGCATCTCCTGGCTTATTGGCAGTTTTTTGGTTTTACCTTCATCAGAAAGAGGGAAGTTAAAATGACACACCCATTTCTAGAAGTTATGCAAAACTCTTTTCCAAGAAATGCCTTGCCCCTTCTACAGCTTTAGCCACAGGATCTGGAGAAAGATGATTGGAGGCACTGAGAAAATTTTAGTCATCAAAGAAGAATTCTGTTATCTGTTGTACCTAAGGCATGGCAGAAGATTGTGGAGTTTTAAAAATACTTTCAACTGCCAAAGAAGAAAGTAATAGAAGGTTCTTCCTAGCTTGGTTATTTAGAAGAACACATCTCTCACTTCTAAAAATCTAAGTAATCTAGTTAAATAAGGTATCATGATATCAGGTTGCCTTAGTAACATCATGTGAGGCTGCCTAGGCTGGAAAAGACTTTGGTCTCTCACCCATTTGTTACACTCATCATCCTACAGCACCCTCTACCTTTCTTCATAGCCCTTCTACCTTATCCTAATCCCCAATTTAGCAAACAGCCCTGAACCAGACACTTTGGGAACAGTTTTGTGAATACAAGCTAGGTGTTTGCTTATAAATTGCAATGTTCATGCTGCTATAATTTTGTTGTTGTTGTTGTTTTTCTGAAACAGGGTTTCTCTGTGTAGCCCTGGCTGTCCTGGAACTCACGCTGTAGACCAGGCTGGCCTCAAACTCAGAAATCCGCCTGCCTCTGCCTCCCAAGTGCTGGGATTAAAGGTGTGTGCCACCACTGCCCGGCGCTGCTATAAATTTTATAGTTGTAAGAAAGACTATATACCCTAAAATGTTTACTGTCAGCCCTTTACAGGAAACTTTAATGATAAGTACCATACCCTAGGCTGTCTCTTTTTCAGAATTTTTAGTATTAAAGATTCTCTAATTTTCATAGAGTATCTAAGATAATCCTTAGTAATTCAAGAAGAATCCTTTTATTTAGTATAATAAGGCAGAACAGAAGAGTCTAGAATTTTAGAAGTACTTTCAGTTTTCAGGGCTGAAGCGAAAAGGATCTTCAGAAAGTTCCTTTTTCCTTAAAAGACAATTCCCCTATAGGAACTAGCCTAGTTCAACTTGATTGTGTAGAATAACCTAAAACAAATCAGGTACTTGTCTCATATGTAAAGCAGCCTTTATGCTTTTAGAACACTCATTCATGACCCCAGGGAATCTCACTGGAGGGTGATGGTAGAATTTTATGAGCTCTTCACCACCAACAGAATACTTCTAGTGTGATTTAGTCATCCTAAGTCTCAATTGAGGCCTATTTTATTTTTCTGGTTGCCAAAGAGCAATGGAAGGAAGTCATGACCTTGTTCTGTATGCACTTACAGACCTAACCTAAAGGACAGACAGGATCACATGAGATGTACTCTGCTCAACGGCAGGAGTGATGCAACTTCCAGGTCATATGTTCCCACATTCTTGTCTCTGTGGTCTGGGTAATTGTGAAATGGTTTGTTTTCTGACTAGACTTGGGTACAAAAGGAAAATAGTCACTTCTGTTTCATCAGAGCAAATGGTGATATCTACTTGATTCTAGATACAAATTCCAACTTTGTTTTGACTTTTTTGGCAATATACTCTTATGTTAGGAACTTCTTTATGTCCCATTATAAATGAGATGTACTGCCTCTTCTCTGTCTTGATTGCTACTATTCTATTTATTTATTTTATGTATTTATTTTGATGAGTTTTGACTTTGGTGTTTTGTTTTTGAGGCAAGATCTGGTACCCAAGCTAATGATTCTGCTGCCACATTATTCTCCTTTAGATTGCCATTTTCTCTGACCATAGAAAGCTATAGCAACAGCTTCCTAAATAGGTTTTTGTTGTTGTTGTTGTTGTTGTTGTTATTTTCTAGTTCACCTTCCTCATTGCTAGATGAGCACTATTTAACAGTTCTCTGCTGCTGTGCTCTTTGCAGCAACTCCCATTACCAATAGATAGAGCTTCTAAGGGTGGTTCAGAAGGCCTCACAGGACCCCTCAGTTTCCTCCTTTCCACATTCAAGAGACTTACCAAATTTTCCAAACCTGTCTTGTCTTTTTTCCTGTGCCCAGACCTGGTTTATACCATGTGACTTACTTAAAGAAAAGCCTTTCTTTATAACTTGTTATAGTCATTTTACTCGTTTCTTTCTTCTTTTTCTCTCCCCATTTTCTTCCTTTCTCTCCCTTCTTCTCCCTCTCTTCCTCATCCCTAAAAGTTGGAGTTCCTGTTTCAGTGATATGCTAGGAAACTGTGACTCTTTCTATGATACTTTTAAAGCTCTGCTTCATCTTTTAAACATATTAATGTCTTATCTTCCTTCAACTTTATAAATATTTTAAGTTGTTTAAAAGGAATGTTTGCATCATGCCTCTCTTCTCTAAGCTATATAGCATAGAGCATGGTTCATCAGTTTTCACTGAATACTTTTTTAAAACTTAATTTTTCATAAGACAAAAATTTCCACCTATTTACCTTTTTTTAAAAAAGAGTCGATCATCAATGGGAGGAGAGGCCCTTGGCCCTGTGAAGGTTCTGTGCCCCAGTGTAGGGGAATGCCAGGGCCAATAAGTGGGAGAGGGTGGGGTGGCAAGCAGGGGGAGGGGGGAGGGAACAGGGGTTTGTTCTTGTTGTTTTGGGGTTTTGTTTTGTTTTGTTTTGTTTTGTTTTGTTTTTTTGAGGGGAAACTGGGAAAGGAGAAATCATACAACATGTAAATAAAGAAAATATCTAATAAAAAAAAGATTTTTTTTTATTTGGAGGGGGAAATCTGTGCATGTGTGGATGCACATGTGCACAAAAGTACCCAAATGGGCCAGAAGAAGGTGTCAGCTCCCCTGGAGCCGATGTGCCTCCTGATGTGTACTCTGAGAACCTAACTCCTTAACTAACTAACTTCCTAATTCTGTCACTGAGCTACCCACCCAGATACACTGTGTATTTTTTTATTGCCTATGCTAACAAATCACTGCTAGACTATAGAAGTAAATAAACTTTTATGTACTTATCTTATATACTGTGGCCATCATGCTCTAGAAAGTTTTTTGCAGTTATTTTTGGATTTTTAGCATAAATAATCATGTTATCTGAAGATGGGGACAGTTTTTTCTTTTGTCTTTATCATCTTTTTCCTGATCTGTGTGTTTCTTAAATCTACTTCTTGCTTTGTTGCACGATTGGAATTTCTGGTACTATGTTAGAGATCTTTGTCTTGCTTCCAATTTTGTCAGCCCTTCAGAATTCACTATAACATTAGATGTTGGTCTTTTATGCAATTTATCAGGTTCAGCAAGTTTAACTATATTCTTGTTTTTTGAGTTTTTACAAGAAATGAGTATCCTTTTCTTCATTGATAAAGCAATGGTTTTTTTTTTTGGTTGGTTGGTTGGTTTTTTGTTTTAGTCTTTCAGTATGGTGGGTTATATTTGTTGGTTTCAAATATTGGATTAGCTCTACCTCCTCAGAATAAGCTCCACTTAATTACATGGCTCTTTAGGTTATTGAGTTGCATTTAAGTATGTAATCTACTTTAATTTTTTCAGGATTTTGCATATATGAGAACAGTTCTGGAAAGATTTCTCTTAACAGCATATTCAGGACTTGTGTTTCCATATTGTCATTGCATTATGTGTCGGTGATCCAGGAGTAATTTTTTATATCTCTGTCATGGGCATTTTCAGCTAAAACTCCCAAACCCCTTCATATATATTCATTATATATACATCTCAGAATGAATGGAGTAGAAGCTAAACAACCCAATACATATTTCTATCTTTTTCTCTTTTCTGTAATCCTCATACTTGCCTTTCTTGCTTTCTATTATAAAAACTTACTTTTAAATTACACCCATTAGTTTGAATAAATTTAGATATTCATTGAATGAAAAAAAATACATCTTTGCTGAATTTCCATATGTTTACACTGTGCCAAGTACCTGGTGGACACATTGAACCTAGTATCTCAAGAAACTCAAAGCTTGAAGGAAATAAGAACTTACAATCAAAATGCAGATTTGGAAGAAGATCCCAAATCAGAGATATCAAAGATCTGGGATCAGAAGTTCTTGCTATATCTTTAGCACTGATAACAGCACATTCTCAACATGTCGGTCTTGACTCCTTGGTGGGGGGTGTCAAACAACCTTTTCACAGGTGCCACATACCAGATAGCCTGCATATCAGATATTTATATAGTTCATAATAGTAGCAAACTTACACTTATGAAGTAGCAATGGAATAATTTTATGTCTGGGTTCACCACAACATGAAGAACTGTGTTAAATGATCACAGCATTAGGAGGGTTGAAAACCACTGCTCTACAAATAAATATTTATTTAATGGATAGATATAAGAATGCCAAGAAACAGAAGAGGAAAAGGGAAAGAAACAACTGTGTTTTATTTGTGGGAATAGAGAGCACTTATGGCAGAAGAGGGATGTGAGCTAGAGACAGCTTTGCTGCTATGCCATAAATAAATCAGCATTTTATAAGCAGTCATTATTGGTCTGTACTACTTCCTTGGAAGGAGAACCTGGAAAACTCTTGAAGCATCTAAAGCAAACATCATTTTCTTCATCTCGAGGGCATTTCTGTGTACTTATTTATGCTTGCACCTACAGAGCAATGATTTAGGGACAATCCTTTCCAAAGAGACTGAAGGGGATTCTTCAACTCAAGCAGCAGCTGACCTATTAAAACTATTTTTAAATGCACCATGGTTTTTACACACTATGCACCTGCAGTATACATCTCTACAAATATTCACACAAAAATAATTGGCCAGTACTAGATTTTATGTGATTTTATAGTTAAATGCCTTTTGTTTTTATTTTCCTCAGCTTTATGACATGTGGTAATATCTCAATTTTAAATTTTAACTTAATCTAAGGCTTATCAGACCTCATGTATATTCTCCTTAACCGATTAAGTGTCATAAGGACTTTATATTGGAAAGCAATTAATTAATTAATATATTTATTGATTACCATATATGTGCCAAGCACTATTCTAAATGTTGTTACTATAGTATGAGAATAAGGAAGTGTGTTGCTATAATAAAACACGTTGGCCATGTCCAATTTTAAAAGAATTTGTTTGGGCTTACGATTCCAGAGGGATAAGAGTCCATAATTGGGAGAAATATGGCAGAAGTGACAGGCATTGTAGCAGGAGGAGGAATCTTCAAACACAAACACAAAGGGAGAGATCAAACTGGAAGTGGGCCAAGGCTTTAATCTCTCAGATCCCCACCCCAATCCCAGTGGCATACATCCTCCAGCAAAGCTACACCTACTAAACCTTCCCAGACAATACCACTAACTAGGAGCCAAGTGTTCAAATTTCTGAGCCTCTAGGGGCATCTTTCACTCCACAGGAGTGATAGCAGATGAGAATGAAAGAGTCCCTGGTGGTTTTTACTTTCCAAGAAGTGGGTACAAATAGTCAACAGAAATGGTGTGAGCACTAATAAGACCACTGAGACCAGTGAAACCAGACAAGAAAGGGGAATGTGAGTGTTGCAAGGGAAGGAAGGAGATGAGGGGTCAGGAATAGCTTCTCCAACAATGTGACATTTGTATAAACACTTGAAATAAAGAATAAGCAATGGGAACACTAGGAGGAGTGTTTCCGAGAAAACAACTAGAGTGAAGAGCCTGAGGCAGGTGTGTATCTGACAGCGTTTAAGGCCAGTAGGGCAACAAAAGCGACAGTAGGGCGACAAAATGGACAAGACTGATGTGAGGTAATGAGTTGAGACATGAGATTCAGGGATACCAAGCTGTATTAATCAACTTTTCATAAATACCTGAGATACCAGCTTATGAAGAGAAAGGTTAGTGTATTAACTTTGGGTCCAATCCACAGTACAATTAAAGAGGAATATCAAGACGGGAGGGGAAGAGGCTTATTTTGGATCACAGTTTTAGAGGTTCCAGTTGGCTCTGTTGTTTTGAAGGCCATAGTGAGGAAGTACCTTAAGATAGGCATCACATGTTAGAGCAAGCTGCTCATCTTTGACCAGGGAGCAAACAGCAAAAAGAAACCCGAGGCCCATAGTCCCTTAAAAGCCATGTCATCAATGACTTAAGTCCTGTCTCTTGGCCTTATTTTTTAAGGATATGACAACCTTCTAATAGCATCACAAGCTGAGACCAAACCTTTGGAATTATCCAACATCCATGGGGCCATTGTAAGGAATTGTGCCTGGATACACAGAGATTCTATGCAGACAAGTGCCAATTCTGATTTACAGACTATCTTGATTACATTCTACCTGCTTTCTGACCTCAGTGTTGTGAATACATTGTTGAATGGATGCATGAAGAGTATACAAATCAATGCATTTCTGGTCTGCTCCAATTGCCAAGCCCAATAACATGAGGTCAATAGACATAACAGAAGGGGAAGAATTGACCCTAGCAAGTTGTTCTCTGACTACCACCACACACACACACACACACACACACACACACACACACACACACACACACTATAGCATGCACATATCTCACATATACAAATAAACCCAATGAAATTAGAGAACAACAGGTAGATAAGGAATAGTGATCAGCTTCTGACTATATTTTTTTTCATTTTTTATTTAATCATTTTTTATAATCCAGATTTTATCCCCCTCCCGGTCCACCCTCTGACTGTAGCACATCCCATTCCTCCCCCACCCCCGACCATCTCCATAAAGATGTTCCCACCTCCTACCCCCACCCCACCAGACCTTCCACTCCCTGGGGCCTCAAGTCTCTCAAGGGTTAGGTACATCTTCTCTGACTGAGTCCAAACCTGGCAGTTCTTAGCTGTGTATGTGTTGGGGGCCTCATATCAGCTAGTGTATGCTGCCTGGTTGGTGGTCCAGTGTTTGAGAGATCTTGGGGATCCAGATTAGTTAAGACTGCTGGTCCTCCTACAGGGTTGCTCTCCTCCTCAGCTTCTTCTAGCTTTCCCCTTATTCAACCACAGGGGTCACCAGCTTCTGTCCATTGGTTGGGTATAAATATCTGCATCTGACTCTTCCAGCTGCTTGTTGGGCCTTTCAGAGGGCAGTCATGCTAGGCTCCTGTTTGTAAGCACACTATAGGATCAATACTAGTGTCAGGCCATGGAGCCTCCCCTTGAACTAGATCCCAATTTGGGCCAGTCACCAGACCTCCTTCCCCTCAGTCTCTTCTCCATTTTTGTCACTGTAGTTCTTTCAGACAGGAATAATTGTGGGTCAGAGTTTTTGACTGTGGAATGGCAACCCCATCCCTCACTTGATGCCCTGTCTTTCTACTGGAGGTGGGCTCTACAAGTTTCCTCTCCCCACTGTAGGGTACTTCATCTAAGGAGTCCCAAGAGTCTCCCTCCTCCCAGGTCTCTGGTACATTCTAGACCCCCACCCCCAACCTCCTAGTTCCCAAGATTGCCTGTTTCCATTCTTTGTGCTGGCCCTCAGGACTTTGGTCCTGTTCCCCCTACCCAATACTTGATCATGTTCCCCAACTCCCCTCCCTGTCCCCTTTCTCACCCAGGTACCTCCTCCCTCTCCCCTCCTACTGACTTATTATATTTTTAATTCTTTCACTCACAGGATTTACTGATACACTGAGTGTTGAATATAAGAATTCAGTTTGACATGGATAGGATGTTGTAGCCATAATTGAGATGGGGAAATTGTAGGAAAATGAATCTAAGGGATATTAGAAGGTCAAATTTTTGGAGGTAGAAAGTAGTTTAGGCAAAGTCTGTCTGTATTCCGGGCTGGCCTGGAACTCACTGTGTATCCCAGGCTGGCCTCAAACTGGCAAGAATCCTGTCTTAGCCAAATGCTGAGATTACAAGAGTGAGTTACTCTGCCTGGCTGGAAGTTCAATTTTTTTAACATATTTGTCTTGAAATGCTTAATGATAAAGAGTTAGATATAGGACTCAGGTTCAGCAGATTGGGCTAGGCTGGGGGTTGACTTTTGGGAGTTGAAGCAATTAGATGGCTTTTGATCCAATGGTAAATATAGAAACAGACCATCTGAGAACTGAGCATTAGAACATTCTAGAGTTTAGAGAATAGGGAGAAGGAAAAACCAGCACTAGCATCTGAAAAGCAAAGCCAAGTGGGAAAGGGAGAGTGGGTGCTAAAGCCCAGTGAAGAGAATGTGTCACCGAAGGTAGAATAATAGACCTTTATAAAAGGTTTCTGATCACAGGAAGGTAGGGTCCGAGAGTTAGGTAGCAGTACTGGAGTCTTCAAGACCTTTGATATATAGTATCAGAGGTACAGTGGGGAGCAGATTGATGAAGGTGCCTTCATATAGGAGAAGAGGAGACAAACAAGCATAGTACCATAGGAACTGTTTGAAGCTTAACTGAAGAGTTGGAAAGCTGAGCCAGTCAGAATGAATGTGGAATCAAGACACCCTTTTACTTTTTTCTGAGATGGTAGAAATGATTCTAAGCAGGAAAGGATGAAGCAACTACTCTGAAGAGGGGTCAATTGTTGAAGCAGTGTTCCAGATAGATGAAAGAATGTGTGTCTAGGGAAGAAAGCTGATATAAATGATTAGGAAAGCTGTATTCTCCTGTAGCAGGGACTGTGACTGTAGAGGTGGCTGCATTGGTAACTGTGGCATCAGATCTCTTTTGATTGGATTTCCTCATGAAATGAGGAGTAAGGTTTTGGAGATTTAAAGAAAGAAAATTAAGGAGCAGACCTTGGGTGCAAATTCTGCAGCCAGTCCCACAATACCCAGAGGAAGCTCCATTCCCAGCACTCTTAACACGCCCAGGACCCTAAGGATCAGAGGTGAGGAGGACACAACATCTGTCCTAAAACCAGGAGTAACTGGGACCAGTGGAACCCAGGCACACAGGAACTTTGCCAGCCCAGGGGCACGGGTTACTTCCAGTCTGTTTGGGTTGGTGCCCTGAGCAGACCTTGGGCACAAATTCTGCATCCAGTCTCACAACACCCAGAGGAAGCTCTGCTCCCAGGCACTTTAATTAGCCCAGGATCACAGGATCACAGAATCACAGGATCACAGAGACAGCTTGACTCTGAGGAGTTCTGACATAACCAGGATCACAGAAAGGACAGGCCCCAGTCTGATTTAGCCAGGGCAGGTAGCACTAGAGATAACCAGATGGTGGGAGACAATCATAAGAACATAAGCAACAGAAACCAAGGTTACTTGGCATTATCAGAACCCAATTCTCTCACTATAGCAAGTCCTGGACACACCATCACACTGGAAAAGCAAGATTCGGATCCAAAATCACTTCTCATGATGATGATACAGAACATTAAGAAGGACATAAATAACTTCCTTAAAGAAACACATGAGAACACAGGTAAACAGCTAGAAGCCTTTTTAAGAGGAAACACAAAAATCCCTTAAAGAACTACAGGAGAACACAATCAAATAGGTGAAGGAAATGAACAAAACCATCCAGAATCTAAAAATGGAAATAGAAACAATAAAGAAATCACAAAGGGAGGCAACCATGGAGATAGAAAACCTAGTAAAGAAATCAGGAGTCATAGATACAAGCATCACCAACAGAATACAAGAGATAGAAGATAGAATCTCAGGGGCAAAAGATACCATAGAAAACATTGACACAACAGTCAAAGAAAATGAAAAAGCAAAAAGTTCCTAACCCAAAATATCCAGGAAATCCAGGATGCAATGAGAAGACCAAACCTAAGGATAAT
>NW_022196904.1:86003539-86023923 GCF_008632895.1 Mastomys coucha
ACCTTTCAACAAACCCACACAAACATAATTCCACCTCTAACAACAAAAATAACAGGAAGTAACAATTATCTTTTCTTAATACCTTAATATGAAAATGAATATTACCAGCTTATCCTAATTGACTCAAATTCAAAAGTATGAGGAATTGAAAATTTGTTGGCTATCATCTGGTGGTCTCTCTAATTTGGTAATTGGAGAAATAGGTCCAATATTGTACAATTCATATACACTTTCTGTTTCTTTTTATACCTGACAGCGTCTTGCCAGGTACCACATAACTATCTTGAAACCATGCTTCTCCTATCCCAGCCTTGCTATTAGTAGGATTGTTTATTTGATGTTTTTACGCTATACTATGGTTTTCAGAACAGCTTACATATTTCAAAATTATTTATACAGCCAAAAGAAATGTAGACAATTAACTTGGGAGGTAGATTGTAAGAGAACAACAAAGAGTGAGGCTGAATGCTTTCCTTGACGTTTGTAACTATTGTATCAAGTTTGAAGACAAGAACTTTATAAGTTACTCTTTCTCTGAGATGAATGCTTTTCAATATCATCACAGCCAATGAACCAGATACTTTTACTTACTGGCACTAATGTCTGTGCCACCCTCCAAGAAGAGCCATTGTTCATGGAAACAGTTGGTGAATGACTTCAGGGATAGGCCATCTTAATACATCATTTGGGATAGACCATCTTGATATACACACCATTTCTTAAATGAATGTAACCTGTTCTCTGTGGTCTGAGAATGAAGACAATCACTCTAGTCAAATAGCTTTGTCCATAGCAGGAAAGGCACAGCAGAACTATCAACTCTTAGCTTAGCTACTAGGGAGGTAAAATCCTTTGGTGATATGAGGGTTATTGAAGTACAGTCTTATTACAATGAACTACAATGTCTAAAAATTGTTCTTATTTTGAACTTGTACCACAGTAAGAGCCAAGATTTTAAACTCTACTAAAAACAAAACAAACAAGAAGACTCTTATGTTTATTTTTAAAAAACTAGTAGTGGTGTAATATTTTAAAATATACAGCCAATATGTTTGGAGTTATTTAAAATTTATATTGAGAAAAATGTATTTTCAGTATTGCTGCAGACAAGCATCTACATAAGACTTTAATTGATTGTTCTATATCAAATAACTTTTATATTACTCATTTTTATTGTTACAAATTTTATAAATTTTAAAGAATGTGACAAAATAAAAAAAAGGTATTACAGGTATTGAAGGGGGTCTCTGGAAGGAGTTGGGGTACAAAGGGGAAAGAAGAATGTGATGTAATTCTATTTACTTAAAATACGTTTTTAAATGTTATCAAATTCAGATAAACTGAAATTATGTATCTTTTCTTCATCATAATGCAATAAAACTTAAATCAATTAAGAAAGAGAGAAAGAAGAAAGGAAGGAAGGAAGGAAGAAAGAAAGAAAGAAAATCAGAGGTTGTTGCCAAAGAGTACAAGGAAGTTCTGAATGAGGTCAATAGGATTATTGGGCATTGTCAGTGGCCCATGTGAAGGCCCAGGGAAGCCAATATGCAATGAGGTATTATTCTTTCCCCCAGCCTTTTATAACTATCAAGTGCATAACTGTCAAGTGAGAACAGGTAGATTGGGCAGAACATTAAACTTAGCTGGAGGTTGTGGTTTTGAAAGGTAAATAGGAAAAATGGAGACTGAAGCAAGGAAATTATTGTAAGGAGGGGTAAAAAGAGGTGGTTACAGAAGAAATTGAGGACAGGGATAAAGGGTGAGTGTGAAGTGTTTGTAAAATTAATATAGCTCCCTAGAGGTTGAAAAAATTATAATATTAAAAATAGTAATAATAATTATTGATATTTATAGTACTCTGAGTTCATTTGCTTTTAAAAAACTATGTGTTGAGTAAGGTAAAGAGTGGCAGTGGTGGTTGCAATTCTTGTTACATAGATAAGGAAAGATCCAAAGAAATAAATAACTTAGTTGAAAATCATGCAGTAAGTCTGTAGTAATGAAGACTCCCCAAAGCTCTGTAATTGTATGTAGTTTTTTGGTTGTTTGGAGTTTTGTCTTTTTGACTACTATATTTCAGTTCTGCTCAGAGTTTATTTTACTCAGTCTTGTTGAAGAGATACAATGTAGAAAACAGCATAAGAGCATCTGTACCCAAGTTTTAAATTCTACAGTATAATATAAGGCATTTGTCCATTCAGTAATACAGATGGAATGCTGGCATGAGCAAGGAACTACCACAGGTTCTAGGGAAACATATTTTAGTAAACAGGCTGAACAAAAAGAAAGATCTGAAGGTAGATGCACAGAGAATTCCCACAAGGATTTCTCAGCAGTGATTCTTCAAAGACATCATGGTTTGGTGAGAGGCATACTGTAGGAAGTTAGGAAATTAATTTTTCTGCAACTTGGTATGACATTGTGGTTTTAACTCACAGTGTTTTAACGAGTTCACACCTATAAGCTGAGATTTTTATGGCTTTGCAAGTGCTTTCTAGCCTGATATTTTATGAGTATGTATCTAGTCTAAAGAAATAGTTGCACTACTCCTGTACTAACAAATTCTAAAAACTGCCCTCCATTTTTGAACTGAGGAATCTAAAAAGGAAATGTAGACCATAAGTGCCTAAAGGGTCCAGCAGTCCCTGCGTTACTAGGCATGAATCCATGGGGTGCTTGGACACAAGGATAGTGATAGAAATAGTCAAATATTGGACTTGACATTTTGGATCCTTTATTAAAAAAAATTATATAACACTTTCCTCCCTCATTCAGAGGGCTTGAAATTTTGTGTGTGTGTGTGTGTGTGTGTGTGTGTGTGTGTGTGTGTGTGTGTGTGTGTGTTTTCTTGTTGGGGAATGCTCTTGTTTTGTTACATGTATTCAATGTCCAGAGGTTTCCTGCCTTCCTCTGCTAACTGGCTTCTTTTATATGGTAATCTTAATTATTTAATTACATATTTATTTAGTGGAGCACAAATGTCATGATGCATACATGGAGATCAGATGATAACTCCCATACCTTGTGGATTTCAGGGATTGATCTCAGATCATTAGACCTGGTGGCAAGCACCTTTATCCAATAAGCAATCTAATGGGGCCTTCATATGCTATGGAGCCTTTCTCTCCTGGCCCTACCCTCCTGTCATATCCATCTTCAATAGATGTTATGTGAGGATCTGATAAAGGCTTAAAATTAATTAATGACATTTTCTTCTTCCCGATGCCTCTCTGGTGATTTAGGCCTGGAAGAAACGCTGGTTTATACTGCGGAGTGGCCGGATGAGTGGAGACCCAGATGTTCTGGAATACTACAAGAATGAGCACTCCAAGAAACCCTTACGGATCATCAACCTGAACTTCTGTGAGCAGGTGGATGCAGGTCTGACCTTCAACAAGAAAGAGCTGCAGGATAGTTTTGTGTTTGATATCAAGACCAGCGAGCGCACATTTTACCTGGTGGCTGAGACAGAGGCTGACATGAATAAGTGGGTCCAGAGCATCTGCCAGATCTGCGGCTTCAATCAGGCTGAGGAGAGCACAGGTATGAGAGCAAGCATAGCTCATTCCCAGGGGATTCTTCAGAGACATCAGGTTCCTCTAGCCAGGAAAACTGGTTCTGGTTAAGATTTCTTTTTGGCAAATGTGATTGGCAAATGGGGAGAGTATAGCAGTTAGCCTGATATAGATGAACCTCCTGTTTCTAATAATGCTCAAATGGGGAATCAAGAAAGGCTAGGGTCATGACAATGCCAAGGATATGTTTCAGGTGCCTATTTGTCAGCTCTCAACCACTTCTCTCACTCTTATTTTGCATACTGCACTTTGTCACCTGTCAGCCATGCCATAGGGAAGATCTCTCTTTGATCACCTCTCTGATTCATTTCTCTCTGTTCTAATCCATCTGTTTCAGGCCATCTCACAGTTTGCTTGCTTGTTTCTTAGGTAACCTTTGTGTTATTGATGTGTAGTCTTGAGTTCCAATATATCCACTTGAGGACAGTTAAAAGAATGAAATTCTGACTTTATGTTTGAGTTTTGACAGCCCTTTTTTAAAAAGTACTTCAACTTGTGGTCTATTTCATTGCTCTGTGTATTTGCTTTTATGCCAGTATCTATGCCTCTGTAGTATGGCTTTAAACTCTGGTATTGTAATGTCTTCATTTGTTCTTTGTTTTGTTTTGTTTTGTTTTTTCAGGATGGCTTTGACTAAGATTTTTCTTCTAGTTCTATAAAGAATGTCATTGTTATTTTGATGGGATTTTTGATAAATTGCTTTAGGTGGTATCTATATTTTAACTTAATTCTTCCAAGCTTTGAACATGGGAGTACTTGTATTTTTGTTTGTCTTCAGTTTCTTCATTAGTGTTCTTTAAATTTTCATTTAAGATGTCCTACTTTTTTATTTTTAGAGTCTTTGGTGCTGTAGGATTTATAGTGATCATGAATGAGATTGTATAGTTTCTTTTTCAATGAAATTATTATTAGTGGTCTATTATTGATATATGAAAATGTTCAGGATTTCTGTGCTAAGAAGATATCTTACTTGGTAGACTGATTATTTTACAAGTGTAAAAACCCAAGTTTAGATCTCCCAGAACCTACATAAAAAGTTGGAGCATATGCCTGTAATTCCAGCAATGCCTAGGTAAGAGGTGGGGACATAAGGATCACTAAAACTTGTTGCCCAGGTCTGGCCTACTTGGCAAAAGTTCCAGACCAGTGAGAGTCCCTGTGTTAGACAAAAGGTAGAAAATACCTGAATTTGTCCTCTGACCTCCACACATGAAACACTCAGGTGAAAATAATAAATTTTGAGTTTGTTTTTGATAGCACTTTAGAGTGACCTTAATTCATAATAACATGCTATATATATTTTACAAATAACTAGGAGATGAATATCTAAGGACTCCAGACATACATGAATGTAAGCAGGTATTAAGTATCCCAGTTTAAGTAATAAGCGAGTGATGCACATGGGCAATGTTTAGATGATAACATGTAAGTGACTATGGTATCAACAACTTTGTATGATTTTTAAAGTTTTATTTATTTATTTATTTATTTATTTATTTTACATCCCAATAGCAGTTTCCCTTCCCTCTTCTCCTCCCAGTTCCTCCCTCTCACCTTAGCCTCCCGCCCCTATCCTCTAGTCCCTTTTCTCCTCAGATATCAATCTTCCTTGACAAATGAAGTGGCAATAGGACTAGGCACATCTATTGTGCCTAGACAAGGCAGCACTGTTAGAGCAAAGGAATCCAAAGGCAGGCAACAGAGTCAAAGACAGCCCCTGCTCCTGCTGGTAGGAGTCCCACAGGAAAACCTAGATGCACAACTGTTGCATGTGTGCAGAAGGCCTCAGTCTATACCATGCGTGCTCTCTGGTGGTTCAGTCTCTGTGGGCCTGTATGGACTCAGCTTAGTTGAACTGGAATAGAAATATCTGGCAAAAATAAACATAGTTTTCCCTATTTGGCATTGAATAAGAGACTCCAGACACTCCTGACCCCTCTGCATAGGGGTCCCACAGCTGGCTCAGGTGTCCCTCCTTACCACCTCAGATTGTCGCAATCTGGGGACTAGAATACTCTTCATACAATGATTCCTAGGGCTGTAGTTCAGTGAGCAGATTCTACAGGTGGGTCTGTAGCTGTAGCGAGAGTACCTGCTTCAGATCTCTGCTCTAGGGCTTTGTGACCCCAAGTGGTAGTCTCCCCTGTAGACTGTGCTCTGTTCTTGCAGTGCTTCTGCTTCTCTGTGGGTTCACTGGGCAAATCACAAGTCTGGGCAGCACTCCATCTACATGTTCCCCAGAACTGTGCAGTTTTCCCTGCCCGGGTTACCTGATTGTTGCCCAACCTTGTGGAGATTCCTCCTTGTAGGGAGCCACATTCAGGCAGGTACTCCTTCGCCTCTCTCTGCCTCCCTTCCCTTTAAGGGTTATGATGGGATCTATTGAATACTTCTAGTTTTTTACCTTCAGCTGGAAGAGTTTCTATAGCAGATGGAGTATTTTTTTAATCACTTCAACTTTTTTGCCACCCCCAGGTTCTTATTTCTACTGCTTCCCTGCAATTCCTCACATATTCCAGCCAAACGTCTAGTATAAAACCTGAGGGATCAAGCCAGACCAGGAGTGAAACTGAGTCTAAATATTCACATAGGTTGGAGAAGATCTCAGCTTCCTGACAAAGAGCTTCCAAAAAGAATCACAGGCTAATGCTCCAGAAAGAAAAGAACAAATGCCAAAAATATTCCATCTCATGTTTGTAGGACCCATTTTTGTTTTGTGTTTATATACAAAATTAAGACTCTCTCTCCCTCTAGGAATCAAAATGTCTTTCAAACCTTAACATAAGGAAGCAGATAACTTCTCTGAGCTATGTTTACCAATAGACATGTCTGGGTCCTCACATTGGTGGCCAGGCACAGGCAGCTGTCCCCGACCAGATGTACCATGTACAAAAAGATCCAGCTTTTAGCTGAAAAAGCTTTGATGAATTATTCATGTGCTGAGGAATCAGCCAGTGTTAGGAAAGATCTCACCCCTTTGAATCCTGAAAGCTGAGGACTGCTTTCCTATGTCTCCTCCCCCCTTCACTTTTCAGTTGCTGTCCAGGACCCACAGAGCCACTATGGAATCTGGCAGGTCATCTGTGCTGAAACCCAGGGTTTCTGCTTATTTGCAGTTTGACACCAAATAAGTAACGTTTTACCTCTTAATGGTTTTATCATCTGGAAAATGGAAATGATGCATCACGGGGTTGTTGGAGAGGTTACACCAGATCACACAGGAAACATCAGGAAAATGTGTAGGAACAATAGCTGCCAAACGCTGCTTTCCATATAGTAAGGACAGTGATGTAAAAGTAAAGATGTTCTTTGTATCTATAGAACAAGATAAACAGGATGTGATTTAAATATCTACCATTTTTAGAGAGTTTTCCTGTCAGCAAACCCTTCTGTAGTCTCATTTGAAACAAAAATGAAGTGACAAGGGGCAACTGACATTATTTCTGTTGCACTAAGAGGAACAGGAAGCTTTTGGAGCAGAGGCCTATAAAGCAGAGGTGCTGGGGCTAAGCTCCAGGGCTTTTATGCATCCTTAGGCTATGTTTGCTAACTCCTTCTCATTTGTTGTAAACTCTTCACAGACAAGTCTGGCATAGCTGCTTCTAAGTCACAAAATAGCCAGCCAGAAGGAAGAGCAGCAGGGCGTTTATAAATCACTGAGAACTGATTATTTTGTAAGTATAGTGCTATTATAAGCTAACAGTGGCCTCTGACAGCTAAATTAGTGAACTAACATGGTCTGTCTCCAACTAGCCAGCAAGCCACTATGAATGAATTGGAGCTCAGAGAGTTTAGCTCACCAAAGTCCCATTTTGTAACTGGTAAAGGTTTTGAAATAAGGCCAAAGCCCCTTCTATAGCCTCTCCATGGAATTAGTTTTTCCTTTATCCTTTACTCTTTGGCAAGAGTTTTGTGACAGTAGTTAGCCTAATTCTGCAGAATGAAATTCCCAGAGTTCTAGATGTTTTCTTTTTTCACCTTTTCTCTACTAAAAAAATTGATGAGGCTGCTCCCCAAAATCTGTTTTATAAATATTTTAACTTCTAGTATCTTTGAGTTTCCCAACTATCTCTCTAGCAGAATATTTCAAGTGTTGGATTCCATCTGGGGTCAGACAACACTCATAGGAATGTTTTGGGGAAATATTCAGCATCCTGTGGAAGAATGTCATTGAGGGTTCTTCAAACAGCTCATCCCTCTCTAGAGCCCTATTCCTGCTGGACAGCAGAGAGAGCTGTGGGAGAGCTGCTGTCCACACAGATGCCTTCTGACAACTTGTCCTCCCTGTTACCCCTTGCTGAAAGTGCATGGGATAATGGAAAATTGGGGTAGAATAAGGTAGGAGGAGAAATACCTCCCTTCTCATATGCCTAAGAGGCCTTTCTTCCCTGTTCCCTCTCCCACCTTTTGGTGTTGTTTCTCTGAACTCAGATTCCCAGCTTCTCTTGGGACCCTTCTTGGAATCTGAGAGCCAGTGTGGGAGGCAAGAAGCAGAATCTCCCCAGACTACAACCCAGCTGTTGAGGAGCAAAGCAGAGAACAGGGTGGAGACTGACTCAAGCCCCAGCCCAGAGGCGGAGGCTGCTGTCTGAATCACACACCCTTTTTTCCACTGAGACAATGAGGAAAATAAACATCCAGACCAGTTTCCAGCCAGATCTGAAATTCCTGTGCCCTTTAAAAAAAAAAAAAAGTGTTTTTATGAGCAGTTCTGAAGTATTAGATCTTCATTATTATTATGATTTGTTCTTGTTGTTTACAACTTGGTCTAGTCACCCAAAGAACAGGTCTTGAATTGAACATGAACCCCATAAATCTTCATAGAACTCTCTGCATTGTCGTGCAAGGGGCCCTGCCTGACCTTCAGGAAAGTCCAGACTCTGGAGGAGGAAAGGGTGACTGGGAAAAACATGACCCCTTTCTCCATTCTAAGCCTTGATCCTACTTCCTGCTCTGTCTATTTATACGAGACACTCCTCCTCACCTCCCTAGCCAGCCAGCATAGATTAAGTCTAGTGTTACCTGCCAAAACCCACAGACTGGGAAGTAGGAGCAGTCTGGTTCCAAATTCTCAACTTTGGAAAGCTCCCAGCTGTGACTTGAGATTCCCTGCTCCTACCCCTCCTTTTTTGTTGCTATTCACGGATGACTTCTGATTATCCATTGTGAAGGAAGGTAATAATGATTTGTTGAAATTACCATAGTACATTCCAAAGTTCTGTCTATCTTTAATTTTGAACTATAGGTAGAACTAGAATTTCGTGTTTAGTGGAAGAGGCATTTGTGTTAAAAGGTTGTCTTGGATCCCTTAAAATCTTATGTCTGATTAAATATCCAGTCATCGATAGTTATTCTCAGGATGCTGAATGCTACAAAGCCTGTAGATATGGTCATTTCTCCAGGATCTAAACTGGGAGTCAAAGTCTCAATTTTAGATTTCAACTTTGTTACTAATTCAATGTGTATATCTTATGAGATATGCAACATTAAACTTGAAGTAATTTTAAGCATTTTTTTAACCAAATCCTAAATGCAACAGAATACCTGAAAGGGAAGAATAGGAATCAATTTGAATATTACAGGGGAGAAGGTCACAGGTTACAAGTTGAACAAGACCTAAATGCTTTTCTCCCATGCTTTTCTGCAGAGGCTCTAACACTGTGTGAAAATACTGGCTGTGGTAGATATTGCAAAAGACATACCTCTAGACCAGTACTAAATTAAGAAAAAAATTTAATCAGTTAACAACAAAATTTAAAAACATGAGCAAAATATAGTTGATTTTATAAAACTAAGTGTGACCAATTTTAGAAATTCACTTTATTCAATAGAGCCTCTCTTGTGTATGTAAAATGACAATCCTACTAAATGAGACTTTTCTCCATTAACACCATTAAAAAGTGGCAGCCTCATTTTTAAATGACCATTTCTAAAAGTACACATATAAAAAACAGAGACTATGGTTTAATGCAAGAGTAGAATGGAAGCATTTGGAAACAGTGATTTAGAGGTGCTGCTAAGTGTCAAGCTCCTCTGGTCTCCATTTCTGCTTCTACAAACATGCCCCAGACCTCTGAACTCCACCATCAAATTCAGCATTTGCACACAGCACTCTAGCTATGGGAGATCCTTCATCCCCTTGGATAAATTCTACTCTTTCCTCTCTTCTAGTTAGGATCAACCCTGAGATTTTTGCCTCATTTTCTTTGCCCTGTTAACCTTTTTGCAGTCTTCAATCTCACCTATAATGGACCTGTCCAGTTTTTAATTTGGTTCTTCTCGTAGATGAGAGTCTTTCCAGACATTAAGTCATTGCCCAAGGCCTCACTGCCCACTGGGAGATGTCTGAGTTTCCAGTGGTCTGTCCACCTGAATTTCTGAAGAAAATCTGCTTCTGCTTCTGATTCCCCGAACACATTTCCTCTTCCTCTTAGACTCTGCAGCCACAGTGTTAAGTGATGCCTCAGTTTCTGTTCTGTTTACTTGGTCAGCTATACCATGGCTACCTACTCTTTTGTTCTCTCAGCCAAACTTCCTTTGTAACTCTTATCTTTGTTTAGGTTTAAAACACATATACCTGAGGCTGGTCTGCCTCCACCTTTCAAGTGCTGGGATTGTAGTCCACACTTGGCTTGAACTCTTGTTGATGGCTCTGCTTCCTTGTTAGCAAGGTTACAAGGTATTAATTGAACAATGGCTGACTCTGCCAAATTATGTCTGACAGTTGCTGGGTTTTTTTTTTTTTGATTAGGTTAATATCAAATGTGAAATTTAAATTTTTTTGAATTATGTATCTGAATTTAGCTTCAATATCAAGCCCCATCTGGCCACTAATTGAAATAGATATATTGAGACAGTTCACTTATTTAGTTGCAGTGTTTGGCTATAACTTTGAAAGTTGTTGTATAATCTATTTTGTTTTAAAATTCTAACTCATTTCCAAATGTTGTTTTGAGAAATCTACTGTTGGAATAGGAAAGGAACATCAAAAATTCTACCTTGAAGACTGGAGGGATGGCTCAGCAGTCAAGAACATTGGCTGTTCTTCCAGAGGACCTGGGTCCAATTCCCGTACCCACATAATAAGTCAAAATTCTGTAACTCCATTTCCAGGAGATCTGACTCCCTCTTTGGACCTCCACGGGCACTAGGCATGCATGTGGTTCACATACAAAAATTCAGGCAAACTATTCACATACATATTTTTTAAAAAGAAATTCTAACTTTATTCATAGGAGTTAGACCAAAATAACTGAAATTCTAAATATTGATATAATGCTACAAAAGTTTAATTTAAAAGAGAAAGAAAAACTTTACTTTATTTAATATGTGTACCACCTCCTCTCCCCTTTTCTGGATGCCTACAATGATCACAATTCTTCATGGTTGTAAATCTTATTATCCAGAACAACCAGCCAAGACAAAGGGAACAGGCAGGATAGAATAGAAGACTTCTGGATTATGAGATCTTGAAAGGTCCTTAGAGAGTACTTAGTTCTGAACTCTTCAAATAACAGCACATCCAGAGGTCAAGACAGAGGAGCAGTTCTGTTCAAGATTGCACTGCTGGCTTGCAAAGGTAGAATGAAAACTCTTTTAGTCAACAATTCAAGTAATGCTTGATGGTGACAGCATCTTGCATTTTTAAGATACTCATATATAAACTAGATGTGGTGGCACAGGGAGATCCCAGTTTTAGGCCAGCCTAAGCTACATAGGAGAACTCTGTCCCAAAAACAAAAGGCACTGAGTATATACAAACATGTATGCATTAGTATAGAAGGCCAATTGATTTCTTATGGTTCTGGATAGCAAACCTGTGATATTGTTGTATGCTAGGCAAATACTCTATCTCTGAGATACATACCCATCCCTTACAAATCCAACTTCATATATAGTACTGTAGAATCATGTTATGTTGGAAGGTCTAGTCTTGTTTGTTTGTTTGTTTGTTTGTTTTTCGAGACAGGGTTTCTCTGTATAGTCCTGGCTGTCCTGGAACTCACTCTGTAGACCAGGCTGGCCTCGAACTCAGAAATCCGCCTGCCTCTGCCTCCCAAGTGCTGGGATTAAAGGCATGCGCTACCACTGCCCAGCTGGAAAGTCTAGTCTTATACATATCAGTTAAGCCGGTTTGTTTCTCTGCCTCAATTTTGATCTTCATCATTAAAATTTTAAAATCATTGCAATATTATTATGAAGACTAAGAACCTCCTTAAAACTAGAGTACAGATAGTAATTTTTTAAGATTTATTTATTTATATTATGTATATGAGTACACTGTTACTTTCTTCAGACACACCAGAAGACATCAGATGCTTGTGAGCTACCATGTGGTAGCTGGGAATTGAACTCAGAACTTCTGGAACAGCAGTCATTACTCATAACTGATAAATAGTATAAATATATAGTAAGCATGTATTAAATATCTGTTGTATGTGTTGTATGCTGCTGCCTTCTCTATGATCTTCATACAGCCTTCATGGGGTTTTGTTGCTACTGCAGTTCATTTTATTTTATTCTGGTTTCTTTGTTGTTTTTGTAGTTGTTTTGTCTATTTGTTTTTGAGATAGAGTCTCACTGTGATTCCTAGGTTGGTCTCCAAACTTGTGGGTTTAAGCAATCCTAACACCTCAGCATATTCCAAAGAGCTAGGATTACAGGTGAGCACCAACTGCCTGGCTCACAACAGCCCTTTTGAAAACCCTGCTGCTTTTGAAATTTGTAGTTGCCTAAATAACTCTTCTCTCTTTTGTTAAAACTTGAAGTAATTTTTGCTGCATATGATTAGTTTGCTTATCAAATAAAGACTACTAACATTCTTGGTTTGAAGTATATTATACTTTTGAGTTATTAGAGTTTTCGAAGATCAAGGTGTCTGTTGTCATATTTTAGCAGTCCTTGGAATCAAACCCAGGGCCTTCCCCATGCTGTGCAAGAGTCTCTTTAAATGAAATACTACTAATTCCATTGACTTGTGTGATTCTGAGCAAGGCCCTGCACCTAAGTTTCCCTATTTGTTCAGTGGGAAGATTACACTCAATGATTTAAAACTCCAGGAGTGAGACTTTGGGAGCAAGAAGAGAAAGGAAGAATTCCTATAAGAGCTTACTATAAAATACAGTGTTCTAAGCATCTTCCAAATTATTAATCCTTACAATACTGGAATTAGATATTATTATTATTATTATTATTATTATAAACTCCCATTTTATAAATAAGAAAACAGTGGCACAGAGATGTTAAATATTTTCTCTAGTTCACATAACTAGAAAACAAAGGAGCTGAAATTCACACCTAAACTATTTGGCCCCAGAACCTGTGCTTTTAACTATTAAGCCATACTTCTAAATTGTAGATACAGGTCCTTGACTCAAGTGTCACAGTACCTGTCTGGAGGCTTCAGCAGGCAGACAGAGACCTGGATGAGTTATTACTATCTCCATTCCTTAGTGGGGGCTGATCTCCCTTAAACCCTTCAAGACATCCCAGAGAATACTTGTTGCCTATGATTTCACCCTGAGCCAGCTTTTACCTTTGACCTAAACAGTACTTTCAGTTTCTTCACACTCAGGACAGATGTCTTCACTCCTACTAGAATATATATTGTTATCAACACAATTGCATGTCTATCTGGGAAGCTTGGTCAAGGTTAGATAAGAAGCAATCATTTGTCCATCAAGAGGTGATCGTTTGCTCATGAAGCAATATTTTGTCCTCCCAGTGTTTAGAAAAGTTTAGATACCCTGAAAGATTATTGGATAAATTAATATGAGGGCTTCAGGAAGAGAGCCAGGGGAAGCAGGTAACATCCAAGAGTAGGATGCTGAGCTGACACCTGTATAGGAGAGAAGAGAAGAAAAAGGACCAACCTGCAACACAGCGATAAGATAGACTTAGCCAGTCAGTGCAAGTTCTTCAGCCAAAGGCATCTGTTAATGAAATTTCATATTTCATATAAATAAGCCTGTGCTGGTACTTCTGGCATTGATGAAAACAGTTCACAAGTTCAGCCTCCATGTGAAGGCAGGGAGGAAGGGATGCAGAAGTCTGACTGCTCAGATTGTCATGTTAGATCTCAGAGGTATGATTGTTTCTGTTGGTTTGAGGGGGTTGTTTATTTTTCTTTTCTTGTTTTGTTTTGTTTTTTAAGGTCAGGGTCTCATTGTATAGTCCTAGCTAGTCTGGGACTCACTATATATACCAGGCTAGTCTCCAACTCAAACTCAAACTGTATCTTCTGGAATTAAAGGCATGTGCTACTGTGCCAGCTCAGAGGCATGTTTTCACAAACACATTGAGACATCAGAGATTACCAGGACATGTAGGTTTCAAACCTCTAAAAGAGCTTATAGTCAAGTAGAAAGAGACAAAGGAAAAACAAAGTGAGTAAATGATAGCAATATATACATATACTTTGGTGAATGTGATAAGGAGTAACTGGAAAGCTCGTTAGGTCTAGAGGGGAGGAAAGGCTTCTTTGTTAGTTATCAGAAGATAATAATTGTGTTTTTAGTTCTACTGGGTATCTGTTTATCAGTCCTTTGTGATCTATATAGCATATGTTTCTCAACTTTCCCCCCTGCCTCATGTGTAGCTGTGTTATGGAATGAGCACTCCACAAGTGATGACGGGCCTATTTAGTACATATGATTTTGTACTACATAATTTGTTTGCCCTCTCAGTCATATTTTAAAGGTGTCTCTCCTTTTTTGGACACTACTGGAAAAAAAAACCCTAAAGATTCTAGAGCATCAAGAGCAGACTTGAAGGAGGAATGGGAAGCTAGAGCAGTAACTGTAGATTACTGTGGGTATAAAACTAAAGACCATGACTGAGGAAGAGCTTCCAACTGCAAGCTAGATCCTACCAAGCTCTGTGCCTGCAGTCCTTGACTTCCCACAGAAAGGCCAGTCGACTGCATTTACACCCTGGAATAGGTCCTATCTAGTCAAATACTAAAAGTTTGGGAACAAGGAATTCAAGATCTCCCATTCCAGATTTCTCCTACAGTGAGGCACTGAGGGAGATTTTAGAGCACCTATGTGCAGGGACCACAGATATTTCTTCCTAGAAAAAATTTAATAGTCCTTACAAACTACAAATTAAACTGACTGGACTCAGTCAGTTTCATAGCAAGTACACCAAGATTCAGGCTCCAAATCTCAAGTTCCTTCCCCAACATCACAATGTCTCTCCTGAAGCCAATGTTTCCTTCAGATGTTTTTGCTTGCCTTCTAGTTCCCTAGGGGAAGCTAGAGGTCTTGGCCTCCAAGCCTCACATCCAAACTGATCATTTTAAACCTATTGTTCAATTACCCCACTGCTAATGATTCTCAGTAAGCTCCCATAATTATGCCTGACACTGGAATTTACACCAGTTGCCAACTGTCTCATTGAGAGTCACTGTGAGAAGAACAAAAACTCCTTCATAAAGTTAATTAGCTTTAAGTATTGTTAATTTTTTTTTTTTTTGTATTTTTGTAGAGAGTTTTTCAGGTTCAAAATACATCGCTAAAATCTGAACTTATAGTACTTACTAGATAGATTGATTCTCCTGGGAATATTAATGGGTTCCCAGAGTTCCTTAGGGAAGGATGGAAGTACTCCCATGAATATAAATTAGCTCTTTGCTTCTGCGGTATGAGCTCATAAATTAAGAACAAGATCCACACTTTCAAACTGGCTTGAGATTTCTAACACAGTCCCTATAGTAAATGTTCATGACTCTCAGATGTTTCATTCTAGTGGCTGCAAACGTATGTGGCCTTGTGTTCCATGCCTAGCACTATATCCTGCCTTCCCCACCCCTTAATTAAAAGCTTTAAAATATGAATGAACTCTTTGAGGGAACTATCTTCATTTTTTTTATTTTTTATTAGATATTTTCTTTATTTACGTGTAAATTTCTCCTTTCCCAGTTTCCCCTCCAAAAAACAAAGAAACAAACAAAAACAACAAAAACAAACCCCTGTTGCCTCCCCCTCCCCATGCCTGCCACCCCACCCTTTCCCACTTATTGGCCCTGGCATTCCCCTACACAGGGGCAGAACTTTCACAGGGCCAAGGGCCCCTCCTCCTATTGATGATCGAATTTGCAATCCTCTACTATACATATGCTGGAGGGAACTATCTTTAAACTGGAATCCCTAACCATTCCAAGCCCCACACAGAGGAACAGAAGAAAGGTAGGTATGCCTGGTAAGATGAGAACAAAGTTTGTTGACCTGATCCCTCTCAAATGATCAGGACAGTTCCTGATTAAATACAGACCTTCTCCAAAACCAGAAACATACATAACTTGTGTATGTTTCTGTATGAAACTTCACAGAGTGAGAAAGTTTCTTCCAGCCAAAGAGAATTTGGAACCTGGAAGTGGCCATTCATTCTACTGATGTAGGGAGAAAAAAAATCTGACTTAACTAACTTCTTATCCAAATCCAGGTTTTTGCTATGCCTGGAACACTGGGCTAAGCATTGTCAGAGAAACAGTGATCTAGATCCTGACTTAAAGCTCGTAATCTTGTTTTAGATGGCATATTTGTGAGTTCCCAACTAAAATACATAGTGAAACTAAGTACTACGAAAGATGGAAAGGCATAATTAATTCCTACTAGAGACCTGATGTAAGACATTCATGTCTCTAAATGGAGCTCTGGGATGAAGAGAATTCTCTAAGGATATGTAACCAAGTGCCACAGCACTAAGCTACAGCCACTCACTGCTGTCCAGTGTTTCTCCTGTGCATTTTACAGAATCAATTTGGTTAATATATACCTCAGGGTCATATGTACCAAGGTCAGGATGTTGGAATTTGGCTGTCCTAAGCACTCAGATATTCTTTCTCAGATTCTTTTATAGAGGCAGTTGGAGAATTGTGGTCACAGAAAGGTCTCCTGGGATCTCATGTTGCTGTCTGTCTCTGCTACCTCTTTCAGCTTCCTCTGCTTTATTGGTGATTATAAACACTAGAAAACATTATTTTAAACTTGGAGAATTACTTATAGTAGTTTTTAAGTTTGATCTAACATATGTTTACTTACTGTGAAAATATGAGGAATGTCATAAACTTAGAAAAAAAAACTAAATTAAACTCCAGGCAGCCAGTGTTCTGGTGATCAGATCTTATGACTTCTTATGGATAACACATATTGTAGAGCAAACTTCCTCATTCTTAGTGATACCATGTTCTTTGGGACCAAGAGATTTGAATTCTGATGCCATGGTTCATTTCTGACCTCAATATATAGTCTAGGGCAAGTAATCTCCCTTCTCTGGGCCACCATCCCTTGAATTATAGATGAAAGATTTGGGGAGGGCTGGGAGTAGTAAATGAGGAAACGGGCTTCAGAGGTTCTTCTGTTTGTTATTTGCTAAGGTTATCTATTTGCCGGGGCAGGTGGATTTCTGAGTTCAAGGCCAGCCTGGTCTACAGAGTGAGTTCCAGGACAACCAAGGCTACACAGAGAAACCCTGTCTCAAAACAAAACAAAACAAAACAAAACAAAAAGGTTATCTATTCAGTGGAGCTCATATATTTGTTTGCCCTTGTTGTTAGGAATTACTTTTCCAAAAAAAATGGGGGAAGGTATCAGGCAGTGGTGACGCATGCCTTTAATCCCAGCACTTGGGAGGCAAAGGCAGGCGGATTTCTGAGTTCAATGCCAGCCTGGTCTACAGAGTGAGTTCCAGGACAACCAGGACTACACAGAGAAATCCTGTCTCGAAAAACCAAAAAAAAGGAGGGGGGTGGATTACTTCTCCTGATTATGATATTTATTGGAAGACTAGAGAATTATGCCTTTTAAAGTAATTTCAAGCTTGTGATTATGAATTCAAATGACTGAAACTATCAAACCAGTCTTGCCCTGCATATTTGTTACTTGTCTTACATCTTTTTCTCCAACTATCTGGTTTTCTAGTTAACTTTATAATAGGAATTCTCACCACTTATGATCCTATACCATTCTCTTTTTGAAATTCATTTTCTCTGTATTGAAGGGGGGGTTCTGGGAGGAGTTGGGGTACAAAAGGGAAACAAGAATGTGATTTAATTCTATTTACTTAAAATATGTTTTTAAATGTTAACAAATTCAGATAAATTGAAATCATGTAACTTTTCTCATCATAATGCAATAAAAGTTTAAAAAAAAAGAAATTCATTTTCTCATTAGACCTTTATACATTCACTTCTACTATCTCACTTCTTGGAATAAAAGCCAAACAGTTTATTGAGAATTAAATAATTGCTGATTATTGATTGGGTGTGTGGCTGGGTGGTAGAGCACTCTCCTAGCATCTATGAGGCCCTGGCTTTGATGCTAAGCACTGCAAAAACAAAAATGCTGTTTGCCTATATTTCCTTTCACTGATTCCTTCAAAGACCGCTGCAGACTCAAAGTTCTCCCTGGCATTTGGCATGATATCATGGGAAATGAAGCACACAATGACATCAAAAGCTTTGCTAAAGTGCTAAAGTGACTTTTAAACCTGGATCCATGTTTCTATTCCAGTGAATAGACTCTGGAGAGTCTATTCCAGTGTTCTTTTTGTTACACACTGTTGCTTGGAAGTTAGCTGTGAGTAGTCGTTATAAACAGCCAGTCAGAACATAGATGAGTCTTAGTTTATAATTTTAGTGATACAAAGAGAGGGGTTGGAAGCCTTCGTTCCGTCATTTAACTCTCAGAGGCTGCTTTACACTTGAGATTTCAGTGAGTCCTAACTCTTGCTTACTAAGCAAATCAGAGGATGATAACCTACATCTCCATGGGTATTTGGTTTATTGGATCTTCACTGGGATCAATTTTCTGTAATCAGTGTGAACCTTATTCTAATTCAATCTTTCCTTTTATAAATAGAAAGATAAAACTAAGGTAGATGAAATAGCAGGCCTAGAACTAGACTCTCATTCTATTCCTTGACTCCGCTTCTCACAAAGCTAATACTATTTACCTACTGTGGTCTCATGAAACTCAATCACCTATGAAAAGTAAGAATGACATTTGAAAATAGAGCTTTTTTAAGATCTCATCTATGGCTTTTCTAGTGTATGACTATAAAAGTAACTTTCTTTTCAAACAATAGATTAATTATTGATATAACAATAACCACACTACACATAAATTATATAAAAGTACAAGTTTAAAAGAGGATTTAAACATTATCTAACTACACTGTCATAAAGCAACTTGCTTTAATATTATAAAGCAGTTGAAAACAGGAGGGTGAAAACATATGAGCAAAATTGCACCACATGTTATACTTCAAAACAAAAAATATTACTGGAGAGAGAAAAAGATATTATTTAGTAATACTAGGGTTAATCCACTAAGAAGACTCTTAACAATACTAAGGAATATGACCCAAACAAATGAGCTAAGGATTATACATAAAAGTAACTTTTATACACCTGATATAATTGTTGCCTCAGAGGCTTATTGCCATCTGCTAGCCTAGACCTAGTTCTGAAATCTTCTAGCCTCTGTACAGTCTAATCTAGGCCTAGAATGTATTCAGCCTCTGAAACTTACTGCTGAATAAGTTCACCCTTTCTGACTCTTGTGGCTGGTCAACTTATCTGTTCTGGCCCAAAACTCCTCTCCAAGCTGGTTCAGTCTGGCTTCTCTCAGCTTCTCCTGAATTGCTCTACTTGGCCTCATACTAACTTTGTCTATATGTTCTTATCTTCTGGCCCCTTCTCATTCTCTGGCTTCTTCTGTCTTCACCTGTGTCTAACACTCACACACACTCTCCCCCCACCCCCTCTCTGCAACTGTCTCTGTACAACTGTCCCAATAAATCTGCCCTTTCTTTTTCTCTCTCAGCCTGTTCTCTCTTAAGCTTCTTTTCTCTGTGTACTCATGAGAGTTGGATATATCCTATTCTGTCAAATCTTTCTCTGATTCATCACTTTGTCTGCCACTCAATTAGATATCACTTTCAAACATAGATGCTTCCTTCTACAAGCTAACTTCACTTTCATTGATTGGGATTAAAGATGTGTACTAAGGGCTTGTCTCTGTTCCAGCCAGCGGGATTAAAGGTATGTGCTAAGACTGAGCCACACCACAACTAGAAACATCTTTTTTCAGTAAATAACCCAATCTCAGGGTTCACCATATGATCAAATATCCTGCAATATATGAATCTAAATTTTTTTACTGTAACTTTTCTGAATCCTTTGTTTGCTAAGATTTATTTTCATTTTTAATAATATATATAAAATAATATATGCCTACACACATATATATGTGTGTATAGGTGTATAGATTATCCATGGAGTGGTCAAATAATGGCTACTTCCCTTATCTCAATGCCCTTTTTATTTTTTTATCCCTTCTCTCCTAATAATTTTTACCCCCAAAAGTCTCAGTGGGTCTCAGAATCCAGACACAGGGAGATCAAAACTGGAGCCTAGGCTGGACCCAAAGCCTGCTTCTTCTAACTCTGAGCTCTTTGGATATAAGTATAGGTATATGACTACAGGTGTTAGAGGCCAAAGGTGTCAAATTACCCTGGAACTAGAGTTACCTGTGATTGTAAGCTGCCCAATGTGGTACTGAAAATCAAATTCCTGACCTCTGCAAAAGCAGTAAGAACTCTTCCTCACTGAGTAACTAGAAATCCTTTGTAAGTGCCTAATAAATAATAGCTGTAACTTATGGTCACTGGTGTCCTTTCTGTTCTTATTAGTCCTCCATGCAGCATATAAGGTAGTTGACTAAAAAACAATGACAGTGAATTCTCAATTGATGAACACCGAATGGCTGAGAAGCACCTAAAGAAATGTTCGACATCCTTAGTCAT
>NW_022196904.1:86024759-86031712 GCF_008632895.1 Mastomys coucha
ATTGTTCTGGCAGCATGTGTATAGTAGAGGATTGCAATTCGATCATCAATAGGAGGAGAGGACCTCGGTCCTGTGAAGGCTCTGTGCCCCAGTGTAGGGGAATGCCAGGGCCAGTAAGTGGGAGAGGGTGGGGTGGCAGGCATGGGGAGGGGGAGGCAACAAGAGTTTGTTTTTGTTGTTTTTGTTTGTTTCTTTGCTTTTTGGAGGGGAAACTGGGAAAGGAGAAGTTTACAAGTAAATAAAGAAAATATCTAATAACAAAAATAATAACAACAACAACAACAACAAAAAACAATGACAGTTACTGTCCATGCATCCAACTCATCCTTCTTGGCCATCTCAAGGCCTCACAGTAAGAAGGGCTGAGTAGTGTGCTAAATGCGTTCTATAGAGTGATCTCTAATCCTTCCATGTCTAAGCCACAGAGCTCAGAGTTAGAAGAGGCAGGCTTTGGGTCCAACCTAGGCTCCAGGTTTTGTGTCTGGATTCTGAGACCCACTGAGACTTTCAGGAGTGAGGATAATTTGGAAAGAAGGGATAAAGATAAAAAGGGCATTCCGATAAGGGAACTAGTCATAATTTGGCCAATCATCTTTTCCAGAAACCCCTGCCAGTTCTCCTTTCCTTCCCCTGTTATCGCCAGCTTGTTGATAGCTGGATTGGCCTGGGCAGAGCTCCTCTACTGAAACCCTCTGAGTTTTCCTACACTGCAGTTTTGCAAGGAGGTGGGAGGAGTACTTGAATGCTGGGCAGGCTTCCCAGGGGTGGTTGTAGAAAGGAAGGGGATGATTTGTAAAGCCCTAAAAAGAAGCCAGAAAGAAAAGGAAAAAAATAAAACCCTGTTTAAAAGAAAACAAATTGACTCAGACATTTGCAGCCGTTATCTTTAGTCTAGACTCAGAGATAGAAGTCAGGCCAGGAGTCTGGAAACCTCCCTTTTCTTGCTGTGTTACTGTGTTCCTATTGACCCAAGACACATCATTGCAACAGCATATTCATCTCATACCAAACCAAAAACATCCCAACCATACATTGTTAATATTTTTCCTTTATTTGTACCATATTTACTTCTCTTAAAAGATTCCAGGCAATAAAATCAAATCTTATTGATTTTTACACACACACATATATATGTATGCATGTGTGTGTGTGTGTATGTGTGTGTGTGTGTATCTGTCTCAATTATGAAAACAGTCACATAAGATAGGGATATAGGCCAGGTCTTATCCTTCCAACTCTGAAGGCAGGAACTAAAGCTCTGAACTGAACATGATTTCAGTCAGATGATGGCAGAACCAGACTTGGGTCTGGGTAGACTGGACTCCTGTTCAGACATGAATGTCACTGTCTGGAAAGGATTTTCCAACCCACTTGGGTCTCTAAGTTATAGTGCCCTTTTGTGATTATGGGATGAATAAGATACCACTTTAGTGAGGACTAAGTATTTACCAAGTGTTCAGTTTTCACTTAAGAAAGAAATAAGGAAAAAATAAAGGTCAAATGAGCCTTGTAATTTTTTTTGAGGCAAGTTCTCACTATGTAATCCTGGCTGGCCTGGAACTTGCTGTGTAGACAAGGCTGGCATTAAGTAAAGTGAGTGATCTTTCTCCCTCTACCTCCTTAGTTAAGCCTGGGTTAAAGGGGGTGTGCTACCATAACTGCTCCCTCCCTTTTATGAGACAGGGTCTCATTATGTGTCCTTGGCCGACCTAGAACCCACTACATAGGCCAGACTAGCTTTGAACTCACAGTTATTCTCCTGCCTCAGCCTCCCAAGAGCTGAGATTATAGACATGACCTACTATGCCTGGCAGGTATATGTTATTATACTAGTCTTAATCTCTTGCCCACACTAAGTAATTTGCTAGGGATTTGTATGTGTGTTTGCTCTTGGTTTGTTTTCTATTGTTTTGTTCTGATGTTTGAGACTTAATATCACTATATATCCTAGACTGGCCTTAAGCTTTATGGCTTAGCCAAGCATGACCTTGAACTCCTAGGACTTCAGGGCATACGTTACTGTACCCAGATGTGTATGGTGTTTTATAAATCATTTGAAGTACAAGTTATGCAATTATTATGACAATCTAGTATCTGATATTTTGGACTAGTTTTATTGCTCAGAAGATAAAGTTTGATCCTAGGGATGAAACTCTCAGGTTATCAGGATTGGCAGCAGGCACCTTTACATACTGAGCTACCTCACTGGCCCTGAACATTTCTGTACATCTTCATTTTATAGACATAATTTTACATTTCTTTAAGACATATACCTTCATGTGGGACTACTGGGCCATATAAATTTAACTTTTTTGTATGGGATGGGAATGTATATTTATCTTGTTGAGAAATTATCAAACTATATGTTTAAATCTTTAATAAGATATAGTTAACATAACATCAAATTCACTTAAGTATATAGTTCAATGTGTTGTTTGGTATATTCGTACAGTTGCATAGGTACCTATTTCACTGTTCCAAAAGCAACCTCACTAGCAGTCATTAGCAGTCACCTACCACCATGCTCAGTCTTGAACATTCATTGGATCTCCTTTCTCTGTCTGTGGATTTGTCTGTTCCAAACATTTCATATATATATTATACTGTATGGTCTTCACCTTTTATAACTGGCTTCCTTTACATAGTACATTGTTTTGAAGGTTCATCAAAATACTGTGTATAGGTATTTTGTTCATTTGTATTTCCAATATTCCAGTTTGTGGACTGTCGCATTTTATTTAGCCACTCATTAGTTAGTGGGAAATTTGGGCTGTTTCTTCTAAAATTTCACTTATTCTTTTGTGTTTTGTGAGTAATTACAGGTATATATATATGTAATGTATGTGTATCAGTACCTTTGCAGGCCAGATAGCTATATCTCCTGGAACTAGAGGTGGTCATGAATTACCATGTTACAGGTGCTAGTATCTTCAAGAGCAGCAAGTACTCTTAACCATTAGCCATCTCTCCAGCTCCACTTTGGGTGATTTCTACTTTATGCCTTTCATGAACAGTACTGTTAGAAACATTTATGTATGAGGTTTTTGGTGTATGTGTTTCAGTGCTATGCTCTCAGAAGACTACTATAATTAACAGTAGGATATGTGGCACTAGTAACAGTTCACAGTTGAGGTGGGTAAGCTCCACCAAAGGCAAGTAACATACTTGTTCAGTTAAATAGCAAGCTAGAGGCAAAGTTAGAAAAGGAACTTTTCATATATATATATATATATATATAATGCCATGGAAATTTTATTCTATGAAATATTTAGATATAATTTTGAAAATTTTAATTATAGTCTGGGCCATGGAGTATTGTTAGTCTTAAGTCATATCACTACTAAGCCAAGGAATCATCCCTATCTAGAACATAACATATAAAATGAATTACTTTTATATAAATGCAAGCCGTGAATTAATATGGTGGCTGTATTTCTTTACTGTTGCTAGTCCCCAATAACCACACAGAGAAACCAAGGTTTATTCAAGCTGCACCTTAATAGCTATGTAGTTAAATGATTATATTGACCTCTAAATTAATCTGGATAGCTCCCAGCCATGATCCCAAATATTGCATATTATTATTTACTTGGCTCTTTGAGCTTCAGATGTTTTTTTCTCATGGTGTCTTCTCAGACCCCTTCCTCACTGCTCATCTCTTCATTCTCATCTCAGATCTGAAACTGCCCCCACCTTTTCTCCTTCTGGCTGGCAGAAGATTCTGCCCTATTCTCTCTTCTGTCCACCCACTGGGTGATCAGCATTTATTGAAAAGGCAAAGAATATGATCAGCATTTATTGAAAAGGCAAAGAATAAATGGTAAGAACTATTTACATAAATTTGAAACAGGAAATTCTTGGTATAAGCATTATAATGCCATGTCCAGCTTAAAACAAGATAGGAGGGCAGAAAAATTCAACATTTTAATAACACAAGGGTAAACAACACAGTGTATACAACATTATGCCTACACATACATATAAAACATACTCCCCTTACCAAAGGCAAGCTGGCTGACAGGAATAGCTATAGTGAACAAAACAGAAAAGCACAAACCCAAGCTGGCTGATATCCTACCTGCGGCTGACAGAGAGAGTGAAGGCAGCACCTCCACAACTCCCTCTTACGGTGTACAGGCTGTTCTTGATGAGGCACAGGCTCCAGGGACACTGTGCCTTCTGTGTCCAGAATGAGAAACCTTATTCCAGTAAACTGAATTTGATTTATTATTATCATCATCACCATCACCATCCTGTAAATAAGCAAGCTTGGGAGTCATTTGATTGTTTTGGAGAATTTTGAGGGGTTTGTTGTTGTTATGTGTTCACACACATGTACACTTTGTAATTAACTGCCTTTTATATTTTGAGATTTTTAACATAGTTCTATCATTTCTCCCTTCTCTTTCCTTCCTCCGTATCCTCCCATATCATCCTCTTTGCTGTCTTTCCAAATCATAGCCTCTTTTTTCATTAATTGTTGTTTCACACCCATCTGTAAGCATAATTGTATCATTAATATTTGTCAGAGATTGGTTCTTGCCCATGGGATAGGTTCCAGTTTGGGACAGTCATTTGTTAGCCATTCCCTGCGGCTGTGCTCCATAACTTTGTCCCTGCACGTCTTGGAGGCAGGACTCATTTTAGGTTGAAGGTTTTGTAGATGGGTTACTGTCTTTATCCCTCTACTGGAAGTCCTGCCTAGTAGGGGAGGTGGCCACTTCAGGCTCTATAGCTCCCACTGCTAGGAGTCTCAGCTAGAGTCACTGCCATAGACTTCCTGGCATCCCCCATTCTGGGACTCTGGCACATCCTAGAGATGCCCCCATCCTGCCTACTGCTGATTTCTATTCTTTTTCTCCTCATCTCCCTATATGTGATCCCCAAACCCCATTCCCCTCACCATCCCCTCTCCCACACAGTTGCCTCCGTCCATCCATGTCCAATGTCTATTTTATTTCCCCTTCTGAGTAAAATTCAAGTATCCTCCTTTTGCCCTCCTTGTTATTTAGCTTCTTGGGCCTATGAATTGTAGCATAGGTATCCTGTACCTTATGGCTAATATCTACTTACAAGTGAGAACTTACCATGCATGTTCTTTTAGGTCTGGGTTACCACACTCAGGATGATTTTTTTTCTAATTCCATCCATTTGCCTACAAATTTCATGTTGTCCTTGTTTTTAATAGCTGAGTAGTATTTCATTGTGTAAATGAACCACATTATCTTTATCCATTCTTCAGTTGAGGGACATCTGGGTTGTTTCCAGTTTCTGGATATTACAAATAAAACTGCTACAAACATAGTTGAGCAAGTGTCCTTGTAGTATGTTGGAGCATCTTTTCAGTATATGCCCAGGAGTGGTACAGCTGAGTCTTGAGGTAGAACTATTCCCAGTTTTCTGAGAAACTGTCGAATTGATTTCTAGAGTGGTTGTACAAGTTTGCACTCCCACCAGCAATGGAAGAGTGTTCATTTTGCTCCACATCCTCACCAGCATATGCTGTTCCTTGAATTTTTGATATTTGCCATTCTAATGGGTCTAAGATGGAATCTCAGAGTTATTTTAATTTGTATTTCCCTAATGACTAAAGATGTTGAACCTTGCTTTAAGTATTTCTCAGCCAATAGAGGTTCCTCTGTTGGATGGACTTGTTGGTCATCAATGGGAGAAGAGGCCCTTGGTCCTGTGATGGCTCTATGCCCCAGTGTAGGGGAATGCCAGGGCCAGGAAGCAGAAGTGGGTGGGTTGGTAAGTGGGGGCAGGGAGAAGGGAGATAGGGGATTTTCAGAAGGGAAACCAGAAAAGGGGATAACATTTGAAATGTAAATAAAATAGCTAATAAAAAAATGGAAAAAAGAAGAGATTCCTCTGTTGAGAACTCTCTGTTTAATACCCCATTTTTAATTGAGCTATTTGGTTTATTCATGCTTAACTTCTTGAATTCTTTGTATATTTTGAATATTAGCCCTCTGTCAGATGTAGAGTTAGTGAAGATATTTTTATTTACTCAGTATTCTCGCTAAACAAGTATGTATTGAGTATGCAGAGACAATTGGATCATATGTCATTTACTAGCAACATGTAAGATTGTGTATACCCTGCTTGTCAAGATTGTCTCTCTCAGGCCTGTGAGAAGATTCAGCAGGTAAATGCACTTGATGCTAGGTTTGACAGCTGATTTCACACACCGCAGATCCACATGATAGAAAGACATCTCCCAGAAGCCATGCACCAGGAGATAATTATATAAATTCAGACAGAGATATTTTGTTGATGGGTTTTTTTTTAATCTCACTATGTAAAATATCACTATGTAGAGATCCTCTATATGTAGGCACCTCTACTCTCCTCATGTGTACTGTGGTATACATATCTAGTTGCCAATACAAACATAGTTAAATAAATAAGTAAATAAAGGTAATAAAGATTATATGTCTCTTCCAATTCCCTGTGTTGAGTTATGAACAAGGACACTGAGATTCTGAGAGGCAAAATCACTTTAAAAGTAAATATACTGGGTCTCACAACTGACTCTGGTCTATACTTAAGGCCAGGGCTGTAGAGATAAAGATAATCATACCTTTTATCTGTATGCCAGACTAATAATTTATTGCAGGATGTGAGGGAAGCACTGAATGATAAAACAAAGGTTATGATAAAAGGTTAAGATTTAAAAAAAAAAAAAGGTTCCCTAATTTCTTTTTCAGCCTGTTTATCCTTTGTGTAGAGGAGGGCCACTGATTTGCTTGAGTTAATTTTATATCCAGCTACTTTGCTGAAGTTCTTTATCAGGTTTAGAAGTTCTCTGGTGGAATTTTTGGGGTCACTTAAGTATATTATCATACCATCTGCAAATAGTGATAATTTGACTTCTTCCTTTCTAATTTATATCCCTTTGATCTCCTTTTGTTGTCTAATTGCTCTGGCTAGGACTTCAAGTACAATATTGA
>NW_022196904.1:86038414-86044757 GCF_008632895.1 Mastomys coucha
AAAAAAAAAAAAAAAAAAGAATGGGCCTTGAATTCCTGATCTTTCCAAGACTTTTATCATGAAGGGGTGTTGGATAATATAAAATACCTTGGAATGACTCTAACTAAGCAAGTAAAATGACATGAACTTCAAGTCTCTGAAGAAGGAAATCAAAGATCTCAGAAGATGGAAAGATCTCCCATGCTAATGGATTGGCAGAATTAATATAGTAAAAATGGCCATCTTGCCAAAAGCAATCTATAGATTCAAAGCAATCCCTATCAAAATTCCAACTCAATTCTTAACAGACTTGGAAAGAGCAATTTTCAAATTCATCTGGAATAACAAAAAACCTAGGATATCAAAAACTACTCTCAACAATAAAGGAACCTCTGGTGGAATCACCATCCCAGACCTCAAACTGTACTACAAAGCAATTGTGATAAAAACTGCATGGTATTTGTACAGTGACAGGCAGGTGGATTGATGGAATAGAATTGAAGACCCAGAAATGAACCCACACACCTATAGTCACTTGATCTTTGACAAAGGAGCTAAAACCATCCAGTGGAAAAAAAGACAGCATTTTGAACAAATGGTGCTGGCTCAACTGCGGTTAGCATGTAGAAGAATGCAAATTGATCTACTTCTATCTCCTTGTACAAAGCTCAAGTCCAAGTGGATCAGGGAACTCCATATAAAACGATATATGCTGAAACTAATAGAAAAGAAAATGGGGAAGACCCTGGAGCACATAGGCACAGGGGAAATTTTCCTGAACAGAATGCCATTAGCTCATGCTCTAAGGTCAAGAACTGACAAATGGGGCCTCATAAAATTGCAAAGCTTCTGTACGGCAAAAGACACTGTCAATAGGACAAAATGGCAACCAACAGATTGGGAAAAGATCTTTACCAATCCTATATCTGATAGAGGGCTAATATCCAATATACACAAAGAACTTAAGAAGTTAGACTCCAGAGGATCAAATAACCCGATTAAAATATGGGGTACAGACCTAAACAAAGAATTCTCAACTGACGAATACCGAATAGCTGAGAAGCACCTAAAGAAATGTTCAACATCCTTAGTCATCAGGAAAATGCAAATTAAAACAACCCTGAGATTCCACCTCACACCAGTCAGAGTGGTTAAGATCAAAAACTCAAGTGACAGCAGATGCTGGCGAGGTTGTGGAGAAAAAGGAACACTCCTTCATTGCTAGTGGAATTGCAAGTGGGTACAACCACTCTAGAAAACAGTTTGGCAGTTCCTCAGGAAACTGGATATAGTACTATCAGAGAACCCAGCTATTCTACTCCTGGGCATATACCTAGAAGATGCTCTAACGTGTATTAAGGGCACATGCACCACTATGTTCATAGAAGCCTTATTTATAATAGCCAGAAACTGGAAACAACCCAGATGTCCCTCAACAAAGGAATGGATACAGAAACTGTGGTACATCTACACAATGGAGTACTACTCAGCTATTAAAAACAACGAATTTATGAAATTCTTAGGGAAATGGGTGGATCTGGAGAATATCATCCTAAGTGAGGTAACCCAATCACAAAAGAACACACATGGCATACACTCTCTGATAAGTGGATATTAGCCCAGAAGCTTGGAATACCCAAAATACAATCCACTAACCACAAGAAATTCAAGAAGAAGGAAGACCAAAGTGTGGATGCTTCATTCCTTCTTAGAAGGGGGAACAAAATACCCATCTAAAGAGTTGCAGAGACAAACTATGGAGCAGAGACTGAAAGAACAATCCAGAGACTGCTCCACCTGGGAATCCTTCCCATATTCAATTATCAAACCCAGACACTATTGTAGATGCCAACCAGTGCTGGCTGACAGGAGCCTGGTATAGCTCTCTCCTGAGAGACTCTGACAGTGCCTAACTAATACAGAAGTAGAGACTCACAACCATCCATTGGACTGAGCATAAGTTCCCCAATGAAGGAGCTAGAGAAAGGACCCAAGGAGCTAAAGGGTTTGCAGCCCCTTAGAATGAACAACAATATGAACTAACTAGTACCCTCAGAACTCCCAGGGACTAAACCATCAACCAAAGAGCACACATGGTGGGACTCATGGCTCCAGCATCATATGTAGCAGAGGATGGCCTAGTCGGCCATCGATGCAAGGAGAGGCCCCTTGGTCCTGTGAAGGTTTATGGCCCAGTGTAAGGGAATGCCAGGGCCAGGAAGTGGGAGAGGGTAAGTTGGTGAACAGGGGGAGGGGGGAAGAAACAAGATTTGTTTTTTGTTTTTGATATTTTTTTGGAGGGGTAACCAAGAGAGGAGATATCATTTGAAATGTAAATAAAGAAACTATCTAATAAAAAAAGAGAAAAAATTTACAAATTTAAAAAATAAAAGGTTCATTGTCAAACCAAGGAACCTTTATTTTGAAGGCAGTAAGAAGTCAGTAACTGTTACTGAAGAAGTAGTGTTGTATTGTCTTGTGTATTTTATTTGTTTGGTCAACAAATATTAAATTGTATGATACAGTAGGTGGGACACAAGGCCACAACTATTATGAAAGTTTTGGATTCTCTCCAGTCACTGAGTTTGTAATCTAATGCCTGAGGAGCCGAATGATAAGGGAGAGACTGGTATGTTTCTGGAAATCCTCTGAAATGCAAAGAGAATTAGTAAGAAATACTGTGGAAGAAATAAACAAGAAGATAGTTTTCAAATCTAAAGGAGAACAGGAAGCCATTGTTAAGTGTGACAATGGCAGACTGGCATGGATGGATGTTTAGAAGCCGGGGAAAGTCAGAGGGTGACTAGGCTTCTGGCTTTGACAACTGATGGAAAAAAGTATTGATGTGCTTCCCTGAGACAGAAAGTGTTAGACTAAGGAGCTTTGCTTAGGTTTTTGAGCTTAACTAGCTGATAGAACATAAAGGAAGAAGCCAGCAGGGAAGGGTGATGTACAGTGGGAAGCTCTGGAAGGACTGAGCTAGAGATTGAAGTTTGAGAGTTATCATCATTTGCGTGGCATTTAAAGCTTAATAATAGGCAATATTACTCCAGACAAAGGCTTTAGAGTCAAAGAGAAGTTATAGGAAAGTCTAAAACTAGAGTCTGAGGAATTAAGAGATAGACAAAGCAAGAGGAAGCCAGAAAGTCAACTGAGAGTATAGAAAGGGTTTCTTTTTACACCTCCCCTGTGTCTTCTCAGACAGAGCTTATGTTCCTCCCTTGGTGCCATGACTACTCTGTCCCCAGTATAAAAACTCTCTTTCATCCACCATTAGAGAGTTCATTTTGCAAATCTAATGGAATAATAAATGCATTGATTCTGTTAACAAACATCCAGGTCACTATGAGACCTGTTATAGGAATTCATTTTGGAGATCAATGCAGCTATCATGGAACAGTTTCTCCCTAGAGGCTCATTGACTTTCTCTCTTCTGTCCTGATAGAAGATGCCCTTTCCAGTACTAGGAGTGACTAGAGTGTAATTAGTACTATAGAGCATTAATAAAATGGTAATCCTGTTTTGGGCCATGTGGATAGTACAGCCTGAAATAGGCAGAAAACAGAGTAGCTAAAGAACCTTGTCTCTTCTGATAGTATTTGAATGACTCTAGAAAGCCATAATCTCCCAAAATATTCCTCTCTACCTAGCACATTATCTGAATTTATATCTTTATACCTTTATTTCTTGAGAATTATAAGTTTCACTGTTGGAATTTTAGAATACCTAATACCCTATGTAGGACTTTACTAGGTACATGCTAGGACTCTATAGTAGTATCTCACTGATACAGTTCTCAGAAACCAAGAGCAAGGAAGCAGAATGACCATAGGTCTAAACATAAGCTGAAACCTGTCAGCTCCCCCCACCCCCCCAAAAAAAAACATTCAGAAAGGTTTTTGTGGGAATGTAATATCTACATAGGATCTTGAAATCTTCATATGAGCTTGCTAGAAGTATAGAGAAGGAATCCAGTATGAAAGAACAGCATAAGTAGAAAGAATCAAAGAATTACTCCCCAGACCCCAAATAGGCTGCTTAGCTCAGGGGCTGATGATGCTTCCATCTGCTTTGCTTATTTGGGGAGAAAAAGCAGGAAGTAGGTCAGACTAAGGAAATGTGGACTAAGCTTAGGGAGCTAGCCAAATGAATAATGGTGTAGTACTCTAAACTGTTATCTGTCCTAATACCTCACTTCCTTTCTAATACAACAGAGGAGAGTTTGAGATAAGAATGAAAAAATAAAAAAGAAAGGCCAGTGACGAGAGAACAAAGCTGCCCTTAGAAGATATGGAAGAGCACCAGGACAACCAAGGGTCTAGGCTGAAGGGACAGCTCCACATTTATTTGTGCTTTTATCATTATTGCACCAAGGCATAGTTCTGGATCTTAATCAGTGAGTCTTTAGTAAGTAGTGTCTCATTTAGTAAAACCAGAAACTTTGAGGGAGGTAATAACAGCAGGAACCTGCCATACCTAAATGGCTTCTTAGTCCTAGAAACCTTGACTGGAGTAACAGGAGAATAAAGAAAAGACAGCCAGCCAAGCATGATGGTGTACAACTTTAATCTAAGCATTCAGGAGGCAGAGGCAGGCAGATCTCTGAGTTAAAGACTAACTTGTCTACATATGAGTTCCAGGCCACCAAGAAACAACATACAGACATATAGAGAAGCTGTAATCTTCGACTGTTCTTTCTGTTGAACACCTACAAACCAGAAACTCAGGCCTGTTTGTTATGTATGACACAGGAGAAGTTACCTAGTCTGGGTAGAAGGTCTCTGTATGGAAAAAGCCTTCGATTATAGGGGGAAGTTGAGGTTTCTAGTTTTTGTACACACTGGCCAGTTTTGCATACAGTGGTCATTTATTCATAAACACTGTTACCTAGACCAGAGGAAGGTCTTGCCACGCCTCTGGGCCTCACCTGAGAAAGGCTCATGGGTCAGAGTCACTGAGGTCCTTGACAAGACCATGGGCATGTCAACAGTATACATTCATTCCAATCTTCATCTGCTCCCAATAAGAGCCACCTACGGGAAGGAAGCATGGTGCTCACCTATCCAGAGTCTAGTCTTGTCAATGGGAGGGTCACTCTGGGATTGCATAGGCACAGCCCCTGGGGTAGAGCAAATCAGGTCTGGGTTATGATAACCTGGCCTTCAGACTACTCCTAAGCTTTTCAGAGGTGTAACTCATCTCCCATTCTGCCAAGATGGCCACATGGCCCAACTTGCCTCCCCTAGGAAGACAGAGGTAATGAATGTATGAAGGAGAAAATTTGGCAGCCATATTACTGTCTCTTATCAGAATACTTTCTCTCCCTCTGACAACTGTCTTTAGGATAAGGACACTTTGCCTACTTTATTTCATTCACAGAGCCCTCTCTTCTTTTCACAGACTCCCTGAGAAACCCTTCTTCAATCAGTCATGGTCCCCGCTCTTCTCCAGCTGAATTCAGCTCCAGTCAGCACCTGCTCCGAGAACGGAAGTCCTCAGCCCCTTCACACTCTAGCCAGCCCACTTTATTCACATTTGAGCCCCCTGTGTCAAGCCACATGCAGCCTGCCTTGTCCACCAGTGCACCTCAGGAGTATCTCTACTTGCACCAGTGTATAAGCAGAAGGACAGAAAATGCAAGGTAGGAGACTGCCATGACCACCATGTGGGAAAGTGATTACTCAATGCCTATAACCCTCTAGTCCCTGAATTTCAGTTTTAAAATCAAGGGAGTGAAAATTTTTACTTTTTTAGGCAAAGAAACACAAAGATAATAAAACATTTTATTGTTTATATAACCTTCATAATTTTTCTTTGATCTGTGTTGCTATAAAATCATCATTGAATTCCAGAGAAATTATTATCTCATTATTAGCAACCATGTTATAAAATATTTGTTTGATTTGGGGTTAAGAAACATTAGGGTAAATTTCAGAACTACAGCATAACAGTCAATTTCTTGCTGGCTTTAAGAGTTCAGCTAGAAACTCTTAACACTGCTGAGAGACTCCTTATATCTCAGCTCTAGTGTTATGCTGTTCCTCAACTACCATTCATGTGTGTGTGTGTGTGTGTGTGTGTGTGTGCATGTATGTGACCTTAAATGTGCCCGTGTAGCATTACATTAGCTAAATGAGAAAAATGTTAAATTCAATCCAACTGTTATGTCAGTGTATTAATTACTTTTCTCCTACCTGATAAGAAACAACTTACAGGAGGAGGAGACTATCCTGGCTCATAGTTTAAAAGGGGATGCAGTTATCAGAGCAAAAAAGACAGGAACTCATGGCAGCTAGTTTTATTGCATACATATAAGGATGCAGAGATAAATACCAATGTTTAGCCTGTTTTCTCCTTTTTTTTT
>NW_022196904.1:86046438-86051919 GCF_008632895.1 Mastomys coucha
ACCTCTGGTCCTGGGTGTGTCAGCACACCTCTGATCCTGGGTGTGTCAGAGCGCCTGGGAGTGGAGCTCCCTCTGGGTGTTGTGGGGCTGGCTGCGGAGCTTGCGCCCAAGGTCTGCCTGCTTTCTCCTTTTAAATCACTCCAGGACCCCATCTCATGGTATGGTTCCCCTTACACACAGATTGGATCTTCTCTTTTCAGTTTAACCTTTTTAGAAACACCCTCATTAACACCATAAAAAATATATTGCCATGGTGATTCTAGATGTAGTCAAGTTGACAATCAAGATTAACCATCACAATTTATTTCAAGTGCCCATTACTCTTGTATGTCATGTGGCTATGACTAGACAGCAGAGATAGAAATTGTATCTATTATCTTAGGACATTCTGGAGAACACTCTAGGTGCAAAACCTATACCTATTTTTATTAGCTTTGTTCTCATTGTTAGAAGAAACAAGCACACAGTTTTGCCAGAATAAGTTTTCAATTGATACCATAGCCAGATTACAAATTATGTTTCTAAATTACTTTAGTAGTACATTCCTGTTTTTAAAACTAAGGCAAAAGACCAGCAAGGTGCTTCAGTAGGTAGAATCACTTACATACAGATCTAATGACCTGATTTCAGTCCCCAGATCCCACAAGGTGGCAGGAGAAAACCAACTTCCAAGAGTTCTTCTCTGACCTCTATACATGCTGCCTGTGGATCAGCATATAAAGCTTTAAGCTACTGTTCCAGCACCATGCCTATTTGCTTCCTGCCATGGTAGTCACAGACAAACCCTCTAAAACTGGAAGCAAGCCCCCAATTAAATTATTTCTTTTATAAAAGTTGCCTCAGTCATGGTATCTCTCCACAGAAAAGAAAGAACAGCAATAAGACACATGCATTCAAACAAAAGTATTAATATAATTCTTCTTATATGTGAAAGTGTTTTCATGATGTCACTTGAACTAGTAAAACACACTGAGAGTCAGCTAATGTGGCTGAGTTACCTCTGCCTTATTGTGATAAAACAGAGGCATAAAATTAATATATAGCAGGGTTAGGGCTAGACTCTGATTGTCTCTGCTCTGTAATCTTCTTTACACTATTGACACTAAGCTGCTGTTCTGAGTCACTACCACACAAGAGAGGCTCCCAACACGAGTTTGTCCTCCACCAACCTGAAGATGAAGGCTAAAAAGATAGAGTGAAGTAGCCCAGGCCACTGAGTTAGTGAGCGATGGACCTAGAAGTACCACTCGCTTCTCTGAGTCACAGGTAAGAGATAGACAGGGTGCTGTACTATAAAAGAATGTTACAGGCTTCAAAAATCAGCCATATTCAGTTCAAATTCAGGCTCTGCTGCTTCCTTGAGATCTTAGACCACCTATTTAACCACATTCACCTTCAGTTCCCTTATCTGCAGTATGCAAATAGCTAATGCAGAAGCTCACTAATAGTCATAAAATAGAAAATATCTAGTACTCAGACATTCAGTTGTCTGGAGAATATGTCCTCTTCTGGGGTACATATGATTGCTTGGGAGCCCAGAATGAGAGATCACAAACTCATGATTCAGTGAAAACTTCAGTACCTCTATTAGCATTTTGAAATACCTATAGATCTTATTGAAATGATCTTTCTAGCTTAGTATGCCTAGGCTGGGTCCTGAAAGCCTGCCTTTCTCATAAATAACAAATACGGCCCAGTGCAGCTTGTCTACAGATTACGCTTTAAGTAGAAGACTTTATAAAATATTAACATTTTCATAGACTTCCACTCCTATGAACTGCTAAAGCATTCAACAACAAATGCATAAGACTCTCTGCTGGAATTAGCAGCTAGAGTATTCCTGTCCCACCCACTGCCTCTCTGGAAGCCTGTCAGTCTTCCTGGCCACAATTCATTTCTTCCATGATTACTATTGTATTTTTTTCTTTCCTAGCATTTAGAAATTTTTGCCTTGTGCTGTGCATTTTTAAATTAATATATTACTGGTTTTTGAAGTTATAGGGCAAATCACATAATGAAAATAAACATTTGAAAAAGCTCGGCATGATAACACTAGCTGTACTTCCAACATTCAGGAGGGTGAGACAGGATGATCAAGGCCAGCCTATGCTTCATGGCAAATTCAAGGTTGGTCTATACTACATAACAAAACCCTGTTGTACATTGTATAATATTAATAGCAATAAGATAAGAAGAAATTTAAAAGAATTGTAAACTGGAAAAAAGAGATTTAATGTCTCTGACTTTACCTATAAAGTCGCTATAACATGTGACCCAAGATGTTCACCATGTCGTTTGACTTGGAAAGAAGCTGTAAAAATGTTGACCCATTTAAAAAAAAAATGTTGGCCCATAGTTGAGAAAATTTAATGTATAGGAACAGATGAAAATAAATGTATATTTAAAAGTCAGCCTAAAAAGACTTTAAATGTTTTGATCAGTGGGGTTTTTTTTAAATGTATACTAGAGGAAGTAAAAGTGAGTTTTAGGAGCAATGTAGAAACTTTGAAAAGCATTTTGGGAATTCCAGTTCTACTGAGAGCACAAACCATGTCAAACTATGCCTCTATTAGTACAACTCATAATTATAGACAAAGTCTCAAATATAAAATCCAAAACCCCAAATCTCTGAAAAGTCGTAAGGATATAATCATGACATGATGGCAGAAGGCATGGTAATGAGCAGCTCTGCCCTTAGCTCCAGGTATGTGTGGCATATCTTATTGTTCACATCTCAGCAAATCAGGAAGCAGAAGGAGCTAGAAGTAGATTTTGCAGCACTGAATGCCTACTCTCTCCCCACTAATTTACTTCCTCTAGTTAGGACCCATACTCTTCCAAAACAGCCACCATTTGAGGACCAAGTGTTAAAAACTCAAAAGCCTATAGAGCCATTTCACACCATTCCAATAACATAACCTAAAAGGAAAAATATAAAAACACAGGGGATCATGAAACAAAGAATTGGGTTTTGAAAAGCCAAATAAGATTAACAGTCCTTTAGTCAGGCTAACCAATGAGGAAAAAAAGAAAATATACAAATAAAATTAGACTTGAAATAGAAGCTATTATAATCAATACCATTCAAATAAAGAGAATCAATCTTGCCAAGAAGAAAACCCTAGCAATGGTCTCACTGCTGAATTTTATGAAACCTATAAATAAGAATTAATTCTGATTTTTCTCCAATTATTCTAAGTATCCTTCCATGTTTCTTTTATGAGTCTAGTCACCCTGTTACCAAAACCAAACATTACCAGGAAAGAAAAAGAAATAAAGCCAGGATCATTTTTTTAATGAACTTAAATGAAATTTAACACTTTCCTACAAAATATCAGTAAATCAAATTCAGTAGCACATCAAAAAGATAATTTGCCATCACATACACACCCTCTCCCAAAGCATTTTTTAAGTGACAGCAGTAAAGCTCAGCAGGTGTAGATACTTACTGCCAAACCTAACAAGTTTAATCCCTGGACTCCACAGGGTAGAAAGGGAGAAACGACTCCTGCAAATCATCCTCTGACCTCCACACACATGCTGTGACATACCTGTGCCCAAGCCACACCAAATAAGTAAATGAATGCATGTAATATATTTTTACAAAGAAATCACTCACTGTGATCAAAATGATTTCATCAGCAAAATGAAAGGTAAAAAAATCATGTTACAATAGAAGAGTATTAGATAAAATTAAAAAACCTTTTATGATAAAAGGCTGAATAAATTAAGAACAGAAGGCTTATATGATAGTATAGTAAAAGCTACTTATGACAGACTCCTAGCCAACATTATGCTGATTAGGAGAAAGCTGAAACAATTGCTCTAAGTTCAAGAACTATGCAGCGGATTAGTCTTGATTAAGATTGCCTTGGGGGTATGTGGGTATGTGTGTGGATGTTTGAGTGTGGTTTCCATATGAATCTTAAAATTGCTTTCTCTATATTTGTGAAGAATACATTTCAATTTTGATGAGAATTGCATTAAATCTGTAGATATAGCCATTTTTGTTTCATTAATTCTGCTAGTCCGAAAATATGTGATGTCTTCCCATCTTCAGGTGTTGTCTTCAATTTCACTCTCCATTAAAGCTTTTAGCGTAAAGGTATTTCACTTCCTCAGTTACGTTTACTTGTTTTTATTTTATCTTATTGTGTATGTTCTGCTTTACTTTTAGAGAGAAACTATGTTTTAGTTAGCTAAATTTCAGTTCTGCTTAGGATGTGTTTCTTTTAGATTCCTGGACCCTGAAGTTGGTTTAGATCGTATACACACCCAGAGTAGTACCTGATTTAAGGCTTTAAATTACTATTCATATAAGTTGGATTTTCTATGGCTCATCTGTAAAGAGGATAATGTCTAGGAAACCAATGATGCCCTCCTGTAAATCTGTGGTTTCAAAGAATCTTTTTGCTGGCATAGCTTGTGTTATGTGTTGTTTCAAAGTAGTGTTCAAAGCTGGGAAGGTAGGAGTGCAGGTTTTGCAGTCTTCTGTAGGTTGTATCTTTCCTGCTTCCAGTTCCTATCAGAGCACTTGCTGGAATATGAGTTATATTGTCAGTGGGTCCTCGCTGTGACCATCTACATAAATAAAGCTACCATAGCATGGGTTTCTGAGGAAAGAAGCTCCCATCTCTGCAGAAGTGCTGAGCAGTTAAGACAATGGGAAGCAGCCATTTCAGAACAAACAGTACAATTACAAAATCCTTTGCCTCTGGAACACTCAGGCAACAGTCTAGCCTCTGCTGGACTTCAGTCCCCATCCCACTTTTCACTTAGGACTCCCTTTACTCTTTGGTTAGTGACTTCAGGCAGGTATCACAAGGATGTTCAGAGCTGTACTTGAACTAAAAATGAAACAATCCTTCTGAGGGGTGGGACTTTGAGGAGACAAGGTGGGTATCTCGACTTCACACTCCTGTTTTTCTGCCCTTAGGAGTAGCTATAGGGGTTCTTCAAGGCACCCTCTGCACTGTCGTTGTGCCCTTGGTTATATTCATTTCTGGGTTTGCTTGTTTCTTTGTTAAGTTTTATGAATATTTTTCCTTGATTACATTCTTAAAGTTTCATTTTAGAATATAGGAAAAGTACTGAATTTTGAATTTTGATTTTTGTATCCTGCTTTTTTGCTCAAAGTGTTTACCAGGGCTAATCAGCTGGCGGAAATATTAGGGTCTTTTATGTATAGGATCTTACCATCTGCAAATAGATATAATTTTGTTTCTTTTCTGTTTGTATTCCCTTTTACTTCTTTCTCTGGTTTTATTGATTTAGTTAGCTAAAACTTCAAGAATGATACTGAATAAGAGCTGAGACAATGTACATACTTGTCTTATTCCTAATTTTTTTTTTTTTTTTTTGGTTTTTGGATTTTCTTTTTTGTTTGTTTGTTTGTTTGTTTAGTAAGAATTTCTTTTCTTTTTTTTATTTTATTTTTATTTTAGATATTTTCTTTATTTACATGCGAATTTCTCCTTTCCC
>NW_022196904.1:86058277-86068607 GCF_008632895.1 Mastomys coucha
GATCGTGTCCCTGCTGCCCTGCGGCTCCCCTGGGAGTCGTGGGGCCTGTGGCTCCCGGCTGGCTGCTCTAGTAAGAATTTCTTAAAGGACTTGAGAACTTGTGTGGGCCAGTGATGGCTTAAATGTGGTCGGTTTTTGGTTTTTCAAGACAGGGTTTCTCTGTATAGCCCTGGCTGTCCTGGAATTCACTCTGTTAGACCAGGCTGGCCTCAAACTCAGAAATCCGCCTGCCTCTGCCTCCGCCTCCCAAGTGCTAGGATTAAAGGTGTGCGCCATCACCACCTGGCTTTGTTCCTAATTTTAAAAGGATACTTTTAGGGGTTTTTTGTTTGCTTGCTTGTTTGTTTTTGTCCTCATTTAGTATAGGCTTGTCATATATAATCCTTTTTTCTGAACCCAATGCTTTTTGTTTTTATTTGATGATGAGAACAGATAGGATTAACACACCCAGCAACTCAAATGACTTCTGCTCACATCATTGACAAGCAACAGGCTTAGTAGGATATCTCTCCTTGGCTTCAGCACAGTAGCCTTGTTCTTTAGAGAGCCACAGGACATCAACACCTGTGCAGCCATTTGATGGAACCAGACTGTCAGAGCTTAGCTGAGATGGAAGCCTTGGGTTGTCTCGGGAGAGGACCCTAAAAACACATCTCAGAAGATGCCACAACACTTGGTTCTAGACTGAGTCTCCTTGTTAAACCACTAACAGACAACACTAGCTCCCACTCTCGTTTCTGTGGACCTGGTTTGGCAGAATATCTTCTTTTTCAGAGTTGCTCTTCTTAAATAACTCCATTTAGAATACCAAATATCCCGTAGATGGAGCCTAAATTCAATCAAACATAAACTAGGATGTGACTTTCTGGAATTATAAGGGTGGGCAGTGGGAAAAGTCACCCTAAACCTCTATCCTGGCACAGCTTAGGATACCCAGTGAGGGAAAATTAGAAGGAAGGAGGAGAAATGGCATGTTTTGCACAACTTAGTAATACTGTGGAGGGTCCCTAGGGCCACTGGCTTCTATGGCTCTCCTACGTCCTAGACAGCTTGTGCAGCTTGGCACATATTCATCCCACTTTACCTGGTAACTGTGCCCACCACCCAGTATTCCCAAGATACTTCTTTCTAAGGACAGTTTATCATAGTTCAGTGGTTTGTCCTACTCATACACCAGCCAGACTTAGATGTGGAGGTCAGTGCCAATGAGAGGCCCAGAGCCCATGTGATCTGAGAATACCATTCCACTGCTGATGCTATTGCCCTTTCATGTTGGCCACCAGAAATGGTGCCACTCCCTGAATTTGGGATCCTTCCAGTTGGAAGCATTTGGCTCTATGAGTATCAGAGTATAATTTCCCTGGGTCAAGGCCATCCCAATGAAATGCTGATGGGCCTATTCTTAACCTGGGTGAGCATCAGCATAGGTGACCCACAGCACATGCTGGGGCTACTTGTCCACTACTGCAGGCTCAGTGGCCTGGCTTACTGGCTGATGTCAACTGGCATGGTGATAGTGAAAGCAGGGACACCATCTTTGTTATGTTGGTATGTTCATTTTATTATGTTCATTTTATTCTTGGTCCCTTTGGGGCTTTATCATAAAGGGGTGCTATGCTTTATCTAAGGTCATTCTTGCATCTGTTGAGATTATCTTGTGATTTATATGTGCTGTATGAAACTTATTGATTTGAATATGTTGATCCATCCTTACATCTCTGAAATGAAAACAATTTGATCATGGTCATTTTAATGTGCTATTGAATTTGATGTGCAAATACATTATTGAGAATGTTTGCATCTATGTTCATCTGAAAAATTGATCAGTAGGTTTTTGTTGTGTTTTTTTTTTCTGGCTTTAGTATCAGGTTAATACAGGCTTCATAGAATGAGCTTGGTGGTACTCCTTCCCCTTCTGTCTCATAGAATGGCTCAAGGAGCACTGGTGTTGGATCTTCTATAAGAGCTGGTAGAACTGGGAGACTGTTTATCACTGCTCCAATCTGATTGCATGTTACAGATTGGTTTAAAGTATCTATATTCTCTTTATTTTATTCTTTATTTATTTTGGTAAGTATTATATGTCTAAACATTTATCCATTTCTTGTAGATTTTCCCAATTTGGGGATATATATTTTGTTTTGTTTTTCAGAGATCAGGGCCTCATTGTAGACCAGGCAGACCTCAACCTTACAATGTAGCCAGAACAATACTTAAACTCCAATCCTCCTGCCTCTACCTCTGAAATGCTGGGATTACAAGAATGAGCTACCATGTCTAGCCTAGTATATACATTGTCCTTTCTTTTCCTTTTTTTGTTTTTGTGTTGTTGTTGTTGTTGTTGTTGTTGTTGTTGTTTCAGACAGGGTTTCACCCTGTAGCCTGGGATGGCATGGAATTTACTATGTAGACCAGATTGGCCTCAAACTCTAGAATCTATCTGCCTGCTTCTGCCTTCTAGAATATAGATTTTCAAACTGTCCATGATGAGCCTCTGGATTCTGTTAGTGTTTAATTTAAATATCTCCTTTCAAGAAGCCTCCGACTTTAATAAATTGGAAATTCGCTATTTCCTTTGGTTGATATGGCTAAAGGTTTGTCAATCTTTTGTTTTGTTTTCAAAGAACCAACTTTTGTTTCATTAATTCTTTGTATTGCTCTTTTGGTAATTCCTATAATCTTTTTTATCTCTCTATGTCTTCTGCTTTTAAGTTTGGAAGGTTCATATTTTTAGGACCACGAGGTACAATGCTAGATTATTTATTTGAGACCCTTTAAATTCTCTAATGATACACTCATAGCTATAAGCTTCCATCTTAGAATTGTTTTTGCTGTGACCTTAAGACTCTGTTATGTTTTTTTATTAGATATTTTCTTTATTTACATGTCATATGATTTCTCCTTTCCCAGTTTCCCCTCAAAACAAAACAAAAACAAAAAACAAACAAAAAACAGACCAAAAAAACAAAACAAAACAAAAAAACAACAAGAACAAACCCCTGTTGCCTCTCCCCCTCCCCCTGCTTGCCACCCCACCCTCTCCTGCTTACTGGCCCTGGCATTCCCCTACACCGGGGCACAGAACCTTCACAGGGCCAAGGGCCTCTCCTCCCATTGATGATCGACTTTGCAATCCTCTATTATACACATGCTGCCTGAACAATCAGACCCACCATGTGTACTCCTTGGTTGGTGGTTGAGCCCCTGGGAGCTCTGAGGACTCTGTTATGTTTTCATTTTCATTTGATTCTAGGAACTTTATAAGAAAAGACACAAGAAATTGTTTTGATTTTTTTGTGTGTGTGTTGCTAAGACTTGCTTTATAGATTAAAAAGTGATCCATTTTAGAGAACCCCATGGCTGCTAAACAGAATGTGTAATCTGAAGCTCTTATATGGAATATTCTGTAAGTATGTTATATCCATTTAATAAGTGACACAAACTATGTCTGAAGTTTCTTTGTTGATTTTTAGTCTGAATAACATATCCACTGATTAGAATTGGGAATTGAATCTATCCTCTATTAATATGTCAGGCTTTTGTGTCCTTTTAAGTGTAAAAGTATTTGTTTTATGACACTGAGTACCCCAGCAAGTGCATGCCTGTGTATTTAGTCATCTTTGTGATAGGCTGTTCCCTTTATTAATACATAGTTACCTTCATGTCTTCTGATTCATTTAAGCTTGAATTCTACTTGCTCATGTATCAGAATAGCCAAGCGAGCTTGTTTTCAGCTTCCTTTGCTTTGTAACAGAATCCTTTCACTCAGTTCTTTGTCAGTAAGTTGTGTTTCTTGAAGACCATACAAAGTTGTATCTTGTTGTGTGTGTGTGTGTGTGTGTGTGTGTGTGTGTGTGTGTGTGTGTGTGTGTAGGAGAGAGAGAGAGAGAGAGAGAGAGAGAGAGAGGGAGGGAGAGAGAGAGAGGGAGGGAGAGAGAGAGAGAGACAGAGAGAGAGAGGTTCATATATCAATGAAGTTACATGCATGTTTTGTTGTGTGTGTGTATATGTAGGCCACAGGACAACTTAAGATGTAGATTTCTCCTTCCATTTTATTTGGCATAGGATCTCTTGTTCCTTACCACTGCATTTCTACATGGGCTGGTCCATGAACTTCTGGGCCTTCTCTTTCTACATCTACCATAAACTCTTACTTCACATAATACCACTCAAGAATTAATTTAAACTTATAAGAGTCCTAAGTGTGAAATTTACTGCTGTTTCCATCCTCTGAAAGTTCAATAAGAAAACATCTCTGACATTGGCATTGAAAAAAGATTTTTGTATAAAATACAAAACACAGAAGAGAAAAGGTACGAAAGGGAAAAAACAATGAAGTAGTCTTTGTCAAAATTAAAACTTTTGGCCAAGTTTTGGGGCTCACACCTTTAATCCCAGCACTTAGGAGGCAGAGGTAAACAGATCTCTGTGAGTTCAAGGTCAGCCTGGTCTACAAAGTGAGGCCAGGACAGCCAGGGCTACACAGAAAAGCCTGTCTTGAAAAAACAAACAATAAATAAACAATTTTTCCTCTACACAGAAAACACTGTCTTGAAAAGCCAAACAAACAAACAAACAATAAATAAATAAATAACTTTTTCTCTTCAACAAACCCATGAGGAAGAAAAATGGTCTGAGTATAGTCATGTAGACCTATAATCTCAGCACTTGCCAGAGGATCACTACACATTTCAGGTCAGGTGGATCTACATGGCAAGTTCTGGGCCAGCCTGAGCTCCTTAAAGAAGCCCTGTAAAAAAAGAACAAACAAGGCTCTGGAACCATCTCAGAAGAGGGTAAGAGTCAGAGGTCAAAAGAACCAGAGAAAAACAATATGTTCTGGACATGACAGGGTGGCTGCAGTTATGAACTTATAGCAGCTCAGGTTGCCTGTACCAAACCTGTTTAAGATCAAGCCAATCAACACTCTAGCACTGAGTGGGAGGAGTTTATGAGTCCCTTCCCCATAGAACAACTGGGAGCTGGGAGGAAGCATAGGCCAATTGTCCCCACACTCAGAAGTAAATGGACAACACAAATTGGAGTACATGATGATTAAATTTAAAATAAATATGAAGAAAGGCCAGTATGGTCTATATTTAGAATTCCAGGACAGCCAGGGCTACTTAGACCCTGTGTCAAAAGGAAAAAAAAAAAAAGAGCAACAACAACTTTACAGCATAATAATCAGACAAACACATGTTTGTTTGTTTGTTAGTTTGAGCAAGGTTCTCATCTTATAACCCAAACTAGCTTTGAACTTGGGATCCTTCTGCCTCAGCCTCCTAATGTTGGAGGTATAGGCATGTGATGTACCCAACACAATCCATTTTTTTTCTGATGAGTAAAATATTTGAACAGATATAGTTCATTTATAAATAATTAAAATGGAAAAGGCTAATAAGTACATGAACAGATGTCTAATCACTTAGGAAATGCAAGTTAATGCCTCTGTGCCACCAAGCATTCATATATAGGCTATGATTCCAGAATTTAGAAGACTGAGGCATAAAGATAAAAAGTTAAAGGCCAGCTTCAGCTGCATATCACAACCTTTGTCTCCAAGAGAAAATTATCAGTTGTGTTTGATCTCCAGACGTGTAGAGTGTGGTCAGGGTGTGGACAGACTTTTATCCTGCCAGAGTCTGCTACATACTAGTATGGTATGACATACTAGCTGCTCCAGAAGAAAAGAATGATGTTTGCAGTTTTAAAAAGCACTTTTATATTACTGTCTTACTTGATCATCTTACTCATATCCTTAAAGTTACTTTTGAGTCAGGGCTATGAAAAGAGGATAATAAATAAATTACTAAAATTAGTAATATCAGCTTTGTATCTATGCCCTCTCCCTTTTTTAATTTGTAGGTACCCTAGCATAAAGCTATAATAAGTTTGACATCTCCTAGAAATAAAAATATGCATTATTTATCACTCTTTACTATAGTGATAGCTTCTATTTGTCCTTCAACTACTAAGTAATATATATTTCTGCTGAGATGGCAAGTTTTCAAAACCCACTGAGCTAAAATAAGTAACTGTTCAGTGTAGCATCTACTGCCAAAGAAATAGTTTTGAGCTGTTTTGTTAAGATAGAACTCTTTTGTCTTTGCACACAAATTAGTTTCACCAGATTTGTTTTGTCCACTAGTCTTTTGGACAACACTACAGCTTTTAGCTGGTGTCTATCTTCAGTTTCAAAGATGTTATTAGCTCTGTTAAAGGTGATATACCGAGGCAGGTCACATACCCAAAGAAGCCATAATTCTGTTGAAATCTGAAGGAGAATATTCAAGTGATAAGATTCCAATATCATTGGCCCAGCAACAGTAGTCTAGAGGAAAATGATGGGGAAAGGTAAAGTCAGCATACTGGTGAGTTCCCAAGATCTTTTCCAAGATATCCTTGACTCCTTCACCGAGTTGCTTTGATTAACCAAAGGCATCATACAAAATCTTGCATTCCGGTTAGCTTTACAAGCACACCATTGCTCTCTCATTACATAGAAAAAGTGTGCTCAAAATTGTAGACACAGAGGGTTCCAGATACAAAGATAAAGTGATCCCCCCTTCTATCTCTTCCTTCTTTTCTCCACCACCAACCCCAACCCAACCCCATCAGCAAGATCTCACATATCCCAGGCTGGCCTTGAACTTACTATACAGCCAAGGATTAGCTTGAAATCCCAATCCTCCAGCCTCTGTCTGCTGAAAGCAAAGAATGCAGGCAAGTGTGGGAGGCCAGCACTCTACCAACTCTATCTTCATCCCCAAAGACCATCTCATTATTTTTATCTTTAATCTTTTTTTACATCCCAGTCATTATCCCCCTCTGGTTCTGCCCTCTGACAGTTCCTCATCCCATTCTTCACCCCAACCCATCTCCAAGAAGATGTCCCCACACCCCTACACACCTCACACCCTGCCATGCCTCCCCATTCCCTGAGGCCTCAAGTCTCTCAAGGGCTAGGTGTATCTTCTCTCACTGAGGCCAGACCAGGCAATCCTCTGCTGTATATGTGTTGGGGGCCTCAAATCAGCTGGTGTATGCTGCCTGGTTGATGACTCAGTGTCTGAGAGATCTCAGGGGTCTAGGTTAGTTGAGCCTGCTGGTCCTCCTACAGGGTTGTTCTCCTCCTCAACTGCCTCCAGCCTTTCCCTAATTCAACCACAGGGGTCCCCAGCTTCAGACTATTGGTTGGGTGTAAGTATCTGCTTGTCTCATTCAGCTGCTTGTTGGGAATCTCAGAGGGCAGCCATGCTAGGCTCCTGTCCATAAGTACATCATAGCATCAGTAATAGTGTCAGGCCTTAGAGCCTCCCCTTGAGAAGGATCTCAAAGATGGGCCTTTCACTGGACCTCCTTTCCCTCAGTCTCTTCTCCATTTTTGTCCCTGCCGTTCTTTTAGACAGGAACAATTCTGGGTCAGAGTTTTTTGTCTGTGGAATGACAACTCCATACCTCCACTTGATGCCATGTCTTTATACTGAAGGTGGATTCTACAAATTTCCTCTCCCCACTGTTGGGCATTTCATCAAAGTGTTTGAGTCTTGAGATTCTCTCACCTCCCAGGTCTCTGGTGCATTCTAGAGAGTCTCCCACCTCCCACCTCTCAAGGTTGTATATTTCCATTCATTCTGCTGGACCTCAGGGCCTCACTTCTCACACACACACACACACACACACACACACACACACACACACACACACCTACTCATGTTTTCCTTTTCCCCTGCACCTCCCTCTCCCCTCTCCCATCCATTCCCCTCCCTCCCTCTACTCACTGCCTTCTTTTCCCTCCCAAGTGGGATTGAAACATCCTCACTTGGGCCTTTTAGCTTGTTAACCTTCTTGAATTCTGTGGATTGTATCCTGGGTATTCTATACTTTTTAGCTAATATCCACTTATCAGGGAGTATATACCATGCATGTTCTTTTAGGTCTGTATCAGGATGATATTTTCTAGATCCATCCATTTCCCTGCAAAAGTCATGATGTCCTTATTCTTAATAGCTGAGTAGTATTCCACTGTGTAAATGAACCACATTTTCTGTATCCATTCTTCCATTATGGGACATCTAGGTTGTTTCTAGCTTTTGTCTATCACAAATAAAGCTGCTATGAACATAGTGGAGTATATGCCCTTGAGGCATGGTGGGACATCTTTTGGGTATATGCCCAGGAGTGGTATAGCTAGGTTTTCAAGTAAATCTGTGTACAATTTTCTGAGGAGCCTCCAGATTGATTTCCAAAGTGGTTATACCAGTTTTCAATTCCACCAGCAATAGAGGAGTATTCCTCTTTCTCCTCATTCTCACCAACATATGCTGTCACCTGAGGTTTTGGTCTTAGCCATTCTGATTGGTGTAAGCTGGAATCTCAGGGTCTGTTTGATTTGAATTTCACTGATCACTAAGGACTTTGAACTTTTTTTCTTGGCTATTCAAGATTCCTCTGTTGTGAATTCTCTTTTAATTCTATACCCCATTTTTGATTGGGTTGTCTGGTTTTTTTGGAATTTAGCTTCTTGAGTTCTTTATATATTTTGGATATTAGCCAAAAGGTAATGTGGGGTTGGTGAATGTTTTTTTCTCAATCTGTAGTTTGCCTATTTGTCTTATTGACTGTGTCCTTTGCCTTGCAGAGCATTTTAGTTTCATGAGGTCCCATTTATCAATTCTTGATCTTAAAGCCTGAGCCATTGGAGTTCTGTTTAGGAAATCCCCCACTCCCATCCTGTGCCCATGAGTTCCCACTTTCCCACTTTCTCTTCTATTAGATTCAGTGTATCTGGTTTTATGATAGCCAGAGCAATAAGTCAACAAAAGGAGACCAAGGGGATACAAATTGGAAAAAAAAATTCAAAGTATCACTATTTGTAGATGATATGATGGTATACATAAATGACCCCAAATATTCTACCAGAGAACTTCTACAGCTGATAAACAACTTCAGCAAAGTGGCCAGATATAAAACTAATGCAAAAAATCAGTAGCCTTCCTTTATACAAATGATAAACGGCCTGAGAAAGAAAATAGGAAAACAACACCCTTCACGAGTCACAAATAATATAAAATATCTTGGGGTAACTCTAACCAAACAAGTGAAAGATTTGTATGACAAGAACTTCAAGTCTCTCAAGAAAGAAAATTGAAGACCTCAGAAAATGGAGAGATCTCCCATGCTCATGATTGGTAAGATTAACAGTAAAATGATTATCCTTCCAAAAGCAATCTACAGATACAATGCAATCCCCATCAAAATTCCAACACAATTCTTCAAATACATGAAAAGAGCAATCCTCAATTTTTATGAGGAATCACCATCCCTGACCTCAAGCTGTACTACAGAGCAATAGTGATTTAAAAAAAAAAAAAAACTGCATAGTATTGGTAAAGAGACAGACAGGTTGATCAATGGAATAGAATTGAAGACCTAGAAATAAAACCACACACTTATGGACACTTGATCTTTGACAAAGAAGCCAAAAATATACAATAGAAAAAAGAAAGCATCTTTAATAAATGGTGCTAGTCTAACTGGCCGTTGGTATGTAGAAAAATGAAAATAGATCCATATTTGTCAACTCACACAAAGCTCACGTCAAGTAGATCAAGGATTTCAACATAAAACAAGATACACTGGATCATCTCATTTTTTAAAGAGTGTAACACATAGTCATAGAAGGGGCTCATTTGGGATTGGGATTAGAAGATGGCCCAAATGACTTAAGATTGCCAATGACAGACAGTCATTAAAATGCTAAATGGTAATTAATCTTTTTACAAATATTTACACATTATTTTTCCCTTAAATGAGAAATATACTCAAGCCAGGAGTGGTGGCACATGCCTTTTATCCCAGCACTCGGGAGTCAGGGACAGAAGAATTCCTGAATTCATGGCCAGCCTAGTCTACAAAGCAAGTTCCAGGACAGCTAGGACTACACAGAGAAACCCTATCTCAAACACACACACACACACACACACACACACACACACACGGTGGGAAAAAGAAGAAATACTCATTAAAAATCAAAGTAGTCCTTCTATCATTAATATATTTAGAGTCTAGTAGAGTAAAACAGAAGCAAAATCACAGTACAGTATTAGTCATAAGATTATATGAAAATGTATAAAAGAAGAAATATTAAATTATGTGGCTAAAAAATAACAAACTTTCTAAAAGTCTGGGAAAGTAAGTGTCTTAGTCAGGGTTTCTGTTCCTGCACAACATCATGACCAAGAAACAAGTTGGGGAGAAAAGGGTTTATTTGGCTTACTTCCACATGGCTGTTGATCACCAGAGGAAGCCAGGACTGGAACTCAAG
>NW_022196904.1:86070016-86097078 GCF_008632895.1 Mastomys coucha
TGAAGCTCCCTTCTCTGTGATAACTCCAGCCTGTGTCAAGTTGACACACAAAACTAGCCAGTACAGTAAGTGTCAGATCAGTCGTTAACACTCTCATTGATCCAGAAGAAAGATCAGGAGGAACTAAGTTGGAGTAGATTGGGTAAGAAAGACCTGAACAAGTGAGAAATCAATATGGGTAACACATCAATTCTGGTTTCCCAAGACCAGAGTTTTGGCAGAAATGGACAGAAGAAGGAAGGTGACTAGTCCATTCTGGAAAATGTTCATTTTTACTGCAGCATGCCTGTGAGGTTCTGTCTCTGCTGAGGAGTCTTCCTAAACTGCCATCTTTGTTTCTTTATATAGCTACACCCAAATAGTCTAACTTTTTAAACTAACAGATACTATTGTGTGATTTTATTACAATACTAGCTTCTGGTAACCACCATTACACTCTGTTTCTATGAGATAAGTGATTTGGATTCCATATGAGTGAGATTATGCAGTGTCTGTGTTTCTGTCTGCCTTACCTTCCAGCATGCTTCCTCCAGCCTGAGCAGCACATAGATCCTTAAAATTGCCAAGTTGTTTTAAACATCTTTGGCCCCAAACTGAAATGCCTTTATTTTGTCTTGCTGCTCTTTTTCCTAGACTCACTCAGATGTGATGTCTGTGAAAAGGCCTTTCTAACATCACCCCACCAGGCAAGGTTAATATATGGCTACTGACAGACTCATACTTGACTATAGTGGTTTGCAGGGATGGCACCTGCTGTGGTTTCTAAGCACACAACAGGTAACACCTCTGTGTCCATTGTGTCTAGTCTAGATGGGGAGGAGGACATCAGCAAGTATTTGTTGAATAAACAAATGAGGTGAGGACATCTGATGGTGGGTTGGAAATCCAAAACAATAATAGAATAAAACATACCAAAGACAGATAAGAACACACTGTAGCTGCCAATGATTCTCCTGCCTTAGATCTGATGTACATCTATCCTGGGCCATAACTGTTGGCTTGGTTATGTGTATGGAAGTGACTGGAAAGGGAGAGCAAACACAAAAACCTAGGTAGAAGGGCTGGTAAGTTTTTGGGCACTGAATATTAGGACCACCAGTGGCCCACGTTAAGGGGAACCTGGCCAGCATACTTGGTTACTTTCATCTGTCTAAACTTCTAGGCACTGTTCTCTACTACCACCTGGTGGCCACATCTATAAATAGCAAGTTCCTAGCGAGGGAGCTAAGAGAAGGCAGATGATGATCCACCAGTGATCCTCAGTTCAAACATCACCCAGGAGAAAACAGAGGTGTGAGTGTGAGTCTGCACCTTATTCTGGTAAAGGCTCCAAGAGCTTACTAGGTTTCTAAAGATACCTCTGGTCTACAAAAGACAGAATTACTGCTGAAGGGGTTGATTTCCTTTTCTCCCCCTTCTGATGAAATCCTCTGAAGGATCATCATAGATAGAAAGCAGGCCTGGTTCCCTGCTATTCTTCCTCCAGCTTAACACAGTACTTATGCAGAACCTAGTTTAACAACCACTCTTGTGAAATGAAAGGCTCATAGAGCCTCTGATCCAGGTGGACCCTTGATGTAATTGAGCCTCGTTCTCACCCCTAGGAGAACATCATGCTGATGTTCACAGGTATGTCAATAGCAATGCTAGGACTGAACATAACTGCCCTCTTAACTGTTACTGTCTTTAAAGATTGTCTTACTTCCCGCTACCATCATTTAAAGTGAATAAAAGCAATGCCATTTTCTACCCTAATATAGTTCCCAAATGGAATCCACTCTATCTACATATTTTTAGATTTCTGAAAAGAACTAGATTCTTCTCAGCAAACCATGATTCCTGGTAGAAGATAAAGCCTATAGCTGAAGTTTAAATTAGCTTTTTAAAATACAAGCACCAGTGCCCATGAGCTGACTTTAAAGAGAAAAAAACTAAAACTCAGATTTGATGTTTTCTCCCACAACTTGCCACTGAATCAGAGCTTTTGTGCACATGTGTGCTCTGCGGTAATTCAAACAGTGAGCAGGTTATCAGTATGACTGTTTATTTGCATCTCTGGGGCCCAGGAATGACCTTATTCCCTGCTAGGATCAGCCACAGAAGTCCGGGGGTTCACAAAAGTTAACATTGCTGGAACATACGCCTGCTAATACACTAGAGTTGACTTCCTAAAGAATCTTCAGAGTATGATTTGAATTACTGCTTTGGAGATACATAAGGTAGAAGCCCCAAGATTACACAGTTAATATGTGGTAGGAACTAGGAAGATCTGGGGTCTGCCTGACTCCTCAGTATTCCCACAACAGTGAGCTCCATGCTTTGAACATCCTCTGTCCTCTTCTCTCTTCTAGGAGTGCCAGCTTCTCTCAGGGCACCCGGCAGAAGAGTGATACAGCTGTGCAAAAACTTGCCCAGAGCAACGGACACTGTATCAACGGAGTTGGCGGTCAAGTCCATGGCTTCTATAGCCTTCCCAAGCCAAGCCGACACAATACAGAATTCAAAGACAGTACTTATGATCTCCCACGGAGCCTAGCTTCACATGGCCACACGAAGAGCAGCCTCACAGGGTCTGAGACTGATAATGAGGATGTGTACACCTTCAAGATGCCCAGCAACACCCTGTGTCGGGAGTTTGGAGACCTCCTTGTGGACAATATGGATGTTCCAACCACTCCTCTCTCAGCCTACCAGATCCCTAGAACATTCACACTGGACAAGAACCACAATGCCATGACAATGGCCACTCCTGGAGATTCAGCCATAGCTCCCCCACCCCGGCCCCCCAAGCCAAGTCAGGCAGAAACACCTGGATGGGGCAGCCCTCAGCAAAGACCTCCAGTCAGCGAAAATAGCAGATCTGTAGCTGCTACTATCCCTAGGCGCAATACCCTCCCTGCAATGGACAACAGCCGACTCCACCGAGGTGAGTGTACTCTGTAGCTGAGACCGGAGGACCAGGCATTCTTGGTGTATTGCTAGCCCTTGGTCATCCCTAGGCCAAGGTAACATAAGGACTATCAGTTCAGTGATGCTAGTCAAAGCATCTTCAGTTCCCTTAGCAGTTGACCCCCTGCCTCGCTGTCAGTATGACACCCACCATGGCAGAAGGATAGCAGACTCCACCTTGGAGATGTTGATATTTTGGGTTTGGAGGCTCAAATCATATTATTTTATTTATTTAAAACTAAAACCAAAAATGTAAAAACAAATTTAGAAGATCATCATAGTTAAAGAAAATAATACAAAATGGGATCTTCATGATATTTTCAAGTCATAGAAAAATTTCTAATTGAATTCTGAACTTGGACTTGAAGCTGCTATCCTCACTTATCACAAATGAATTCCAACTCTGCATACCTCCTCTGTTCAGTGAGCTGTCTTTCTTTAGAGCTTGAACAATCTTTCTCATCCCTTGCTGCTGTGACAGTAGCAAAGATGAGCCTCAGGTCTATGGGGCCAAGCATCCAGTTTAGAACTCTGCCATCAGTCAGGCTATCTGAGCAGTCACCCTGTGCTTTGGAACTGTATAACAACATACACAACACACCCCTGCCCTTCAAAACTCACTAACTGGAAAAAGAAAACCAGTATATGTAATTAGTGTAAATGTCATTACCAAAGTATTCCCAGAGGTGAGAATGGGCCGAGTGGGAGATATTAGAACCCAGGGCTAAAGCCAGGAGGTCCTCTGCAGATACCCACACTGGAACAGACATGAGTATTAGGAAAACTGCCACACTGGACAGCAACAGGAGAGTTAACATGGGATCAGCATGAGTATAAACCCTCTTCTTCCTTCATCACAGCTTCTTCCTGTGAGACCTATGAGTACCCGACACGAGGCAGTGGAGAAAGTGCCAGCTGGTCTGCTGAATCTGTGAGTGAGAATGTTAACCTAGGGGTGGGGTTTGACCAGGGTGGGCCCTGGGGTCAGTCAGGGTAAGGAAGAAGCTATGCCCCATATAACTAAAAGTGCATCACCCGAAGAATGATGGCATTTCCCTCAGGAACTGCCTACTTGTCCCAGTCCAAAGTCCTAGGAAAGTGTTTGGGGAAAGTAAAAATGCTACCCTCATCTGGTCCTGTGACGCACTGGAATACAATGCAGCAGACACACTCCAAAGTAGAGGGTTCTTTAAGGCGACAGCCCTGCTCTCTAGGTGTCATGTGGAGTAGGAACATAGCAGAAGCCGTGACAGATGACAACTTACATGAGGCTCTCAGGCTGTCTCTGGAATGGGTTGACCACAGTTGTCTAAGTTCAAAACAAACTGATCAGGGCTTTGGTTTAAGCCCACTGGAAAGACAGGGGAAGAAGCCCTGTGGGTAGATGTGCTCTGCTATACAATGATGTGAGACTGGAAATGGCTGTACATAGGACTGCTACACTACTATACAAGTCTGTGACAGTTCTACCTACAACTTGCTACTGTGTGACTTTAGTACCTAGAATGAGCCCAGGCCCGCTAAATGCTGGACAGGGAAATGTAGCTAGTAAACCTCACCTTCCAGAATCCTGGTTAGGGTAGAGACTGATGTATCAGTCAGTGGTCAGTCCTGAGCTGTTCCTATCCTGGACTGCCTTCTACCTTAGCCAGGCATCTGGAGCCTGGATATCTCTAGCAACAAGCCATGGATTTGAGTAACCACAAAGTTTTGTACTTCGGTCTTATCACAAAGATAAGGCTCCCAAGAGATTGTGAAATGAGTAACTGCAGAGCTCATTTCTCCTTGATTCCCACTAAAAGTCCTTATTTGGTCTTCCCAAGGTCTCCCTTCAAAATGTAGCTAACCAACTGGGACAGCTTGTACACAATCTCACCTTACTTCTTTTCACTAGTTACAGGTAGGTCTTTTACTTTTTTTTAGCCAGGAAAGACTGCAGTGGGTCGATCAAATAGTGCCAGCTCTGATGACAACTACGTGCCCATGAACCCAGGTTCTTCTACTCTGCTGGCTATGGAACGACCAGGGGACAATTCCCAGAGTGTCTACATCCCCATGAGCCCAGGGCCTCATCACTTTGACCCACTTGGCTACCCGTCTACAGCCCTTCCTATTCACAGAGGCCCCAGCCGAGGGAGTGATATCCAGCCACCCCCAGTCAACAGAAACCTCAAGCCTGACCGAAAAGGTAAGTCCACTCTTTTCCCCCATCTTGTCTCTGGACAGCATTTGCTTAGAGATTGGGTGGATACTGGACTTAGGGATGTGTGACTGTGTGGATAATGTAAATTCAGACTTCAGATTTGTTTATAGGGAAAGCATCCTGAATGCTTCACATAGTCCACTGCAGGTGTGCAGTGATAGGTCCATGGTCTGTGTGAAAATCAAAAAAAAGTGCTAGAGTCCAAACTGGACTTCTGCTGGCCTTGGCTGAGCAGTAGGGATTGAAAGGGGGGAATAGGGAAATTGGACAGAGATAGAAGCCATGGGTGTGGCCAAGAAGACTCTGGCTGTGTGACCTTGAGCCTTACAGGGTCCTGTGCCCATTTGCTTTCCTTCACTGTTATTTGTATAACACTGTCCAAAATCAACAGCAGTAGTCACAATGACCATCTCTATTGTGAATATAGTCTGTTTTCATGAGAAGTCAGAAGCCCGGGGAGACTCTCTATTGTCAGACCCATGAGTCCCCTTTTGGATTCTGGAAGTCTTGATACTATAGATATAGTGGGAAGGACACATATTGTAGAATGTAAAGACGAAGGCATGGACTTACGTATCTAGAGTTTGATATCTGCAGTCTTAAACCAAGTCATCTGTATGTCCTTCCTGAGCCTCAGCTCCCTGCGTAAAGCTGAGAGCCTCTGTAAATGTGTGTGTTACATACAGTCTGTGTCCATGGAGTATAGTCTCTGATGCCTGAACTCTGTTCCTGCTTTAGCAAAGCCAACACCCCTTGACCTGAGAAACAACACTGTCATCGATGAGCTCCCCTTCAAGTCACCTGTCACCAAGTCTTGGTCCAGGATCAAGTGAGTAGCTATAGAAGCAAAAGCTTGGGGTCAGAATTGGGTGGCATGATAGCTGGCCTAGAAGTCAGGACACCAGGATGTTGATGATAATGCAACATCCGGTTCGGTTTCTGGTCTTCCCTACAAAAATATATGGTATAAACACTTCAAGACAAGGATAAATGTGTTTTGGTTCATGATTTCAGTCTGTGGTCACTTGGCTCACTTGAGGCCTGTGGCAAGGCAGAAACATTATGGGGTGGAGAGAGCATGACAGCCAGAAAACAAAGTGCATGCCTATCCTGGCTGTTCCATCAGCCCCAGCCTATTTGGCTGGTACTGTACACATTTAGGGTGGGTCTTCCCACATCTGTTGCTATACCTCATACCAATTATCTTCCATGTTTTATTAATCTGTCTCTTGATCTCTTGGGGATTGTTTTCCACATCTGTGAAGGGGAAATGATTAAAATGTCCCTGTATTAAGTATCTGATAATGGAAGCGTGAAGCTTGGGTGGAAGGCCTGGGGTGTAAGAACCATAGCTTCTCAGGGTTCACTCTCTTTTTTCTGTCCAACAGCCACACCTTTAACTCCAGTTCCTCCCAGTACTGCCGTCCTATCTCCACACAAAGCATCACCAGCACAGACTCCGGAGACAGTGAGGAAAACTATGTCCCTATGGTAAGTCCTTGAGCACCCACTAGACTGCCTCCCATTTCTTCTTCCCAGCTCAGGCCATGGCCACAGACTTCAACTTCCTGCTGCAGACCCTTCCTAGACACATGAATGTCAAACAGCAGGAGTTATTAGCCATTAGAAATACACAGCTTTGCCCCCAAGAGCATGTGTCTTAAAGATCCCAGGTGGCCTGTCTCTCTCACTACTGTAATTCAGGTGATATCATGAGGGGCCTTGGAGAGACATACAGATATATAACTCCATGCAGTATGATAGTAGTAGTAGAAATATACACACAGCATAATACAGTCCTTCTCTGGGGTCATTGAAAAGGTTACAGCTGCCAGGGCTGCAGAGATTTGGGAAACAGAGCAGTTATTAAAATGGGACTATCACTTCTTACTACAGTCAGAACATGGGCATGTTTTAGACATAAATTGCCCTCTTAAAGCTGAAGACAGAGCACTAGAACTTCTTACATGGAAAATGGCTGAAGAAATGAAGGCCCGTCACCCAGAAACAAGGTGACTGTTCAGGTATCTGGAGAAGGGCAGAGAGCACGAGCTGCTTGTGGCCAGCTGTGATAGGAGGCTTTACATTACCAAGCGTGGAAAAGTGTTGCTTATCCGGGACCTGCGAACTGAGGCTGGGTCTTTAGGAGAGACAGTACCTAAGACTTGCCCCAAGTCTCCCTCGGGGGTGGGGAGCAGGTACATGGGATTAGCACAGGTTTAGTAGTCAGAAACATCCCTGGCTCCTGTCATGCACCAGCTATGCAAGTATAGATGACTCACTGGACTCCCTTGAACCTAGTTTTTTAACCTCTAGTGATTTGAAGAGTGGTGATATCCACCCCTCAGGACTGCTGTGAAGACTTAAATGAGAATATGAACAGTCACAGTGCATTGGCTCAGTGCAGGACATATTAGAGGAGCTCTTGTTCCCAAAGGTAGTTTTCCAGGTGAGGGTTTAGGTTGTTAAACTTACCCGGTTTTATTCTTTGTCATAGCAAAACCCAGTATCTGCATCCCCTGTTCCCAGTGGCACTAACAGCCCAGCTCCAAAGAAGAGTACTGGCAGTGTGGATTACCTAGCCCTGGACTTCCAGCCGGGCTCCCCAAGCCCTCACCGCAAGGTACTTGGAGGTTGGGAATGAGGGAACCCATCCCACCAGCCCCTTTCCAGAGACATTTTATATGAGCATTGCAGAGCATCAATCCACTCATGTCCTTGCTACGGGCTATCCTCACAGGGATTAGTCACGATTACAATATAAGAGATGGAGATCCCCTCTCCCTTTCCTTTGAGAGAGAGACAGACAGAGAAACTGTCTGAATGAGACCCAGCATCCCTTGGAAGGGACTTCAGGACCTGGGAAAGCCTACCAAGAACCACTTTCAGCTCAGACATCCAGAGGGAAGTCCACCTCAACACACTTTCCCTCAGCATGTGGTGAGGGCTCTGTAAGGAAGGGCCTGGTGCTTATTGTCCTCCAACACATCCCTTTCCCTGGAGGTATGGCCAAAGGAAAATGGGTGGAGGCACTATTAAAAGCCTGAGCCAGAGGCAGGGCCCAGGACTTGCAGGTTATGCTGAAAGCTGGGAATGAGGTGTCAGCCGGCTTGATGCCACCAACAGAAGACTACTGCACTTTGAAATCCATGCTCAGCACAGACATTCAAAGCAATAGCCTCACATGATAGGTAACTCAGTCATTTCTTTTGTCCCCTCAGCCGTCCACATCATCTGTCACATCAGATGAGAAGGTAGACTATGTCCAAGTGGATAAAGAGAAGACCCAGGCCCTACAGAATACCATGCAGGAGTGGACGGATGTGCGGCAGTCTTCTGAACCTTCCAAGGGTGCCAAGCTGTAATGAAGGGGGCCACGGAGTTCAAGAGCCATGAGGCAGCTGCCCAGACCTGCCTCTTCTGTCACCTCCTTCTTCATTTCTTCCTACACCTCCTCTCCCCTGTACCACTTTCAGCCTTCAAAGCACTCAACATCAGGGACCTGACCCTTTCCCATCTGAGGCAAGGGCCTGGTAGAGACAATTCCTCTGCCACTTGGGTTCCACCTATGACTTCTGTCGTAATAGCTGTGCCTCCACCACCTTAGTTAGAGCTGTTGCCAACAAAGCTTCCTGCTTTGAACCCATTTGTCTGCTGCTTGGCCCCTTAGAGGGAAGGCTGAAGCTCTGAGCTAGGCCCATGCCTCATGTCTGCTCACTGCTCTCAACCCTCTACCTCAGGGCTGCTTCTCCATCCCCAATGGAGGATGATAACCCAGGGAGCCAAGAACAAGCAGACCAAAGTACACATGGGCTTTCATATCCCTGCTATTTTGGCAAGGAAAAGGCAAGCTGCCGCAAGAAGAAATGGTTGATAGTGGAAGTGGGAAGTTGCCTTGAGTGAGGATTAGGTCCCCAGATATGGGAGTGTAGCTGATAACCTGCAGAGTGGTGCCCAATATCAGGCCATGGTGCACCTCTGCTGTAGACTGGGAGAGGCAAAGTATGAAGGACAGCTAGAAGGAAAACTGATAATGATAAGCAACCAGGAACAACAAAGAACAGAAGTCTTTGGAATGACAAAGCTTGGAGCTAGAGGACACTGCCACTCTGGGACAGGCAGTCCTTTTCCCTGGCCCTGATGAAGAGATGAGACAGAGTGAGGAATACAGTAGCAGCTGATATGGGGGATGGGAGGCAGGGGGATCCTGGGACAGGAGTGTGCTAGGCACAGAGCAGTGCAGGGACACTGCCATGGAAAGAAAGTTTCTGGTAGGTAGGAGGGATGACTTAGGGACTGGGAGGCAGGCAAGACATGTAGCAAGTGGGAACATGTGTCCAAAGTGCCTGATGGGGAGCCCAAGGCCACATGCAGGAGTACAGCAGGGAGCACAATGAAAAGGAGCCATACTTTGACCAAGGAAATCTAGAGAGTACATGAGTGTCTGGGTAATGGCTTGTGCCAGACTAGGTCTTTGTTGTCCTTAGCTGCAGGGATGGTAGAAATTAACCCTCTCCTCCCAAGGCTTCAGAGGTCACCAGAGCAGAAGGAATGAGCAGCTTTCATCACCTAAGGCTCTTAAGATAGGGCAGGGAGATCTGAATGTGTTTGTGTTGAAAGTTATTGACCAAATTTTCAAGCATTTCATTTCAGAAGAAAAACAGGGCAACCAGCATTTCTCTTTGTCCTAGATGAGCAGATTGTTGTCCTCTAAAAACTAGGACTGTTCAGAACTAAAGGCACACCTCACCTCTCCTCCAGAGAGCCTTGTCTAGTTCCTCAGTAGTAGCCTCTCTTCTCACATTAGGATGGATCATTTAGTAATGGTTGCCAAGCCCTGTGCTACAGATGAATCACACCTTGTCCCTAACTACAGGTCACAATCAGTGAGAAAAGTAAATGATAAAGATGACTGGCAAGTACATAGAAAGGAAAAATGCTAAAGGAGACTGAGCCACATGAAGGGGAAGCCTCAAGGAGAAAGCAGAGTGAGTTTTAGGCAAAGGGTAGGCAGAGATGGGTCCATGGAGGAGGCAGAGATGAGGGGAGCCTCAGCTTCAGGAACAGAAGGTCTTTGAAGTATGAAGCCAGCCTCAGAAGTGTGCACTTTCACCTTGAGTGAAGTGGCTGCACTAAGCAGTGTTAACAAGGTACTTGGCTGGCTCTGCCCATCCTCATGGTGTCCTTTAAGGCCTTCAGTGGATCTCCCATATGGCTAAGCTTTTGACTGATGCTGTTGGAGCTCATATCAGGTCTAGGTATCATTGGCCTCAGCAGCCACCCCATAGACCCCAGAGTGCATTTTCTGAGTTGAGTGTGCCATGTGAATGGAGCTGGCTACCATTTACCAAGGCTGAGGCATTATTCTAGTTAGTCTCAAGGCCTCTGTCTTGCTCTGGTTCCAACCTGTGGAAAGCTGAGCTCTGGCTCACAATTCTCAGACTACTAGCCATGTTTAATGTACCCACCCATCCTCCAACCCAAAATAGGAAAAGCCAATTCCATTTAGAAAGGAAAATATTTTGGCTTACCCATAAATCAAAGTCTGCCTCCCTTGGTGGCTGTCAAGGACTAAGAGCCAAGAACACCCATCACCTCTTAGATAGCATAGCTCTCACAAGTATTGTCCTGCAGGGCAGGGCCTCTTCCCACTTCATTCTACTAGATTAAACTTTAGTAAGAACAGTGAAGAAAGGGGATGGCATCTCCTTAAGACTTGCCAGTCTGTGAAATGGGATGGTCACAGCTGATATTCTGCTGCTCTAAGAACCTGGGTGATCCTTTGAAGGTCTGGATTACTGGGTAAGAGCAGCACACAGAACATTAGCTCACTGACTGCCTCCTTCTCTATCTGGATTTTGCTGACAGCTACATTGACTCCATGAAAAGCCACCACATTCCCAGAACAGAAGCACAACCCTTCTGAAGTTACTGAAATGAGGGTTCAGGTCTGCCTTTGGGCCCTTTATCTGCCAGTAGCTACAGTCCCAGCCATGGCTCCCTCCCCTCCCTGCTACAGAGCTTTGCAAGCTATGCGAGGAAGAAGCTCTTCCTTTCCATTTGGGCCTTTGGCTGTAAAGTGTGGGGAAGCAGACTGACTTTAGAGGGCCATATTTCTGGGACTTCTCATATCTGGGGTCTTGGAAAGGCAGGAACAGCCAGATTTGCCAAGGGCACCTGCTGATAAGTTGTGCTGTCGTGGTATCTGGTGGTGTGTGTTCTTGTGTAATCTGTTGGCTACTTGTGTCTTGAAATTTAGAATCATTTCATTCAGGATTGTTACTATTTGTTGGGAAGAAAAAATGAAATAGAAGCAGCTTAGTCTTACATTGTGTCTTGTTACCATTTAAGATTGACATTTAATTTTTCAAGTCATTGTTGGTGCCTAATCACTTAAGTTATTAATTTATTCTGTTTTCAAAAAATTGTAACATATTTATCTTGTGAAGTCTGGGGGTGGGGTGGGAAATGTGTTCAAGTGAGTCCTGTTTCACAGTGGTAACAAATGGTACAGGCCTGGAGCTTGCAGGTCCCTTTTTATTATGGTGTAGAAGCAGGACAATAAAGTCCTTTAGAAATGCAACCCCGAGTGGGCTGCTGGAGACTGTCTTTAGGGGTGTGGAAACTTACTCCTGTCCCATCCTGGGCAGTCTTGGGACTGATGCTGTCCTATAGATACCTTCTCTGACAAACTCATTTCAGGATCATTTCATGTATAACTCCAGGAGCTGGTGTGCCCAATTCTTCTCATCTTGATGGGCTGCAATTGAGCACTTTTCAGGCCAGGAGCAGGAATGAACTTTCTTTACTCAGACCAACATCTGGCATCTGCAGTGGCGCACACCTGTAATCCCAGCACTCTAGAAGCTGAAGCAGGGACAGGACAATCAGATTCCTTGACAGCTCCAGACTCTAGCATTTGGACCAAAACCTCTACCACTTGTCACGGCACCATTTTGACCTTCCAGATACTTTGTTCTTTAGAGGATGATCATGGGTGCAGGCCAGTCCCATACCCTCTCTCAATACATAGCCACCCATGTCCCTCTTCAGCTTCAAGATTGTGACTATGAATGAAAAGAGCTGGATGTTGGGCCTGGAGAGATGACTCAGCTGTTTGGTTCCCAGCACCCACACTGGGTGATTCACAACAGCTTGTAAATCCAATTCCAGGGGATTTGATGCCCTCTACTGGCCTCCACGCATACATGGTACACATACACTTAACAGAGATACAAATTCATACAATAAAAATAAAAGTTTTTTTAAAAGCCCTAGATGTTGACTCTGGAGTGCTGGAGAAGTGCCTCCCAGCCTGTCCCAGCCCATACCTTGTCTAGGCTGGAACAGGCTATGGCCCCTTCTCAGAGGAGAAAAAGAGGAAGGTAATGATGGCATGTTTCAAGGCAGGGTTTCTGCACTCACTTGGCAAACCAACTGCTCCAAAGTATCCCACGAAGCATCCCCAGCCCCTCCTCCACCCTCCTTACCTGCCCCCCTCCTCTCTCTTTGCTGCTCCAGGAGGCTGCCAGCTCCAAGGCCTAGCACCAAGCACCTCCTTGCTGCATTTAAGGTCCCCGGGTCAGGGACACATCCTCACCTTACCAATGAGAAGCTCAAGTTACTATCAAGACTGCTTAGACATAACCAAACATCCCAAAGAGCAGCAGACACCACAGCTCAAGCTGGAAGAACAGCACCCTGCACAGCCTTCAGAGGAAGCGAGTTTATTCCTATTTAAGAACACAGTTTCTTCTCTTCACTGAGAAGGGGCTACAGTAGTCTCAGGGCACAGTTCATACCTACCCAGCCCTCACATTCCATCAGAGGAGGCAAGCCAGCTAGCTTCCTCAGATGACAGTGGCTTTCTGACAGACTAACGTCTTCAGTAAAATAAGGAGTCTGGACCTTAACTAGACAGGGATGCAATGGCAGCATCTCAGGCACTGAGGCAGGCTATGGAGGGCAGGGCTCTCCCACAGTGTCGCTTGGGGGAGGGGAGGGGCATGTGTAAGATTCTTGTCTCTGATCTGTGCTATGCTGCCTTCCATCCACATGCCTCAAAAACACACAGCAGGTGCAGACACCCACATACCTTGTTTTAAGGACCCCCTTAAAAAAACAAGAGGGTAGGCATTGGGGATGCAGCCCCATTCTTGTTCCAAGGGCTTGACTTCAGCTGTGCTTTTTCTCCTATTGAGGAAAAGCTGGGTGAAGGAACTAGAAAGTAGTGCTACTGGACACAGGACACCAAGCTGACACCACCCTGGCTCCTGAGCTGGCTGGCCTTTCCAAGACTGGACCTGCTGGAGCTCAGAGTGGACCCAATCAGGATGCTTCTAATTAGGACACCTGACTGTAACATCATAATAGGATGAATGCCTAAGGAACTTTGGGTTTCAATTTCTCTGTGCACTTCAAGCTTTAGACTGATATCCCAAATGGTCCCTCTTCATCCTCCTTGCCCTCAAAAAGACCTGCTTCACCTTGGGCTTGCCCCCACATCTCCCTAAGACCCCAGATGGCAGAATGTTCTACCTGGGCCCTGAGCCCCACCTGGCCCACTCTGAGGTTGGCTGTGAAAGCCCCAACAAGTGGGAGCTCCCATTAGAAGACCAGTCTGTGGAAGTCACCATTGCCACCTCCAGGGTTGCAGCCCCCTGGGGAGCCTTCATCCTCATCTTTGTCTTCATCGAAGCCCCTACCCCAGTGTGGAGGGGCAGGGAGCGTAGAGATATAAGCTGCCCTGCTCCGGGCCTCCTTCTCCTGCTCCTAGAAACAAAGGACAGATAGAAGGCTTAGCATTCAGGTCTCCTACTTACCCAGCACAACATTACCAACATCTCTGGATCCCCCAAGGGCCTGGCCCTGCTGAGACTCAAACTGGATGACTTCATTCAAACTCTACCCTTTCCTCCCAATGATGACTCAAGTCCTTTGAAGGACTTTTTCATCTTAGATAGTGACCAGCTGACAAGTGCCTGGGACCTCAAGAAAACCTCTTCAGGCTTCCTGGCTTCCACTGTCCAGTTCACTCACTGCCTCTCTTGAAGCATGAGGTCCATCTTCTGCCCATGAGCAAGTTCTTCCCTGATCAGCCTTTCTCAGACTTCACCAAGCCATATCTCAGCTGGATGGCCTGAAAAATGTAGAAGCAGGCCTGGTATCCCCATGCCTTCACATTCCTTACCTGAAACACCATCTCTAGATGCAGGACCCTCAAAGCCCTAGTGTAGCTGAATATTTTAATGCTATTCTTGACACTGCTAAGGGAGCCTGAGGCAGTATCAAAGGAGGGCATTGGGACATGAAGGCCACTGAGGAAGGTGGCCCCTCTGGGAGCCCCATAAGCATCCCCTGTGCATTAACTCCACTACTTTCTCCCTCAACATCATCTACTGTGCTATTATTACTCAGTGTCTCTTCCTCTGAGGTTAAGAGGTGTGCCTTACCAGCCATCAACATAACCCTACTAAGTGATGAGCACATGGATGGATTTAAACTTGAGACAGACTCAAAGGGAGAACAGATCACTGACCTACATAGGTGGCTGTACTGAGCCAAACTCCTAACCAGGAGTGGCATCAGGTGCCAGAAGATCTGCACACGACTCACCTGCAGATAGAGGACATTGTCTTTGGAAATGGCCTCCATCAGGTCCTTGTGGAGAGTAGGCTCTGCTCGGACTCTCGGAGAGCCAGGCTCAGCCTCAGGGCCCTCCCTGGGCCTCTGGCGGTAAAAGAGCACATAGGCAGTGTCCTTAGGGAAAAAGGAGGTGACATTGCTGACAGACTCAAAGGATGAGAAAGACACCCGGGTATCATTAAACAGGTACCACAGGTTCTCAGGCTCCGGCCTCTCTGTGGATCCCAGGACAGGAGCTGGCCGAGCAGCACCCTCACGAGCATAGCAGTAATAGTGGCCACTCTCTGAGGACACTCCAGAGTGCACCACTACACTACAGAGGTCATAGGCCTGGCCCTGACCCCCAGCCAGCGGCAGGCGCAACAAAAGGGGAATGGTGACATCGTCCAGGATCTTACGCCGCCGCATGGTACGCAGGTCAAAGGAGAAGCGCAGTAATGTGAGGATGAGGTAACGTGGACCCTGGCTCAGTTCCACCACCTTCTCCGCATCCTGCAGGGAGGCACATGACTCACAGTAGTATCGGTTCTCAGCTGTCAGCCTCTCAGGGGACAGGAAGTAGTTGACCAAGTCCAGTACAGAGCGGGAACCCTCAGGGACACATGCCTGCTCCCTGGGTGGAGTGGCAGCATCCCTGCAGGTCCCTGGTCCTAAGCTGTCCCCTTCCTTCTCCTTGCCGTCCTCAGCTTCCTTCTCCTTTTCATCTTCCTTCTTCTCTTTCTCTTTGTCTTTCTCTTCCCCGTCTTCTTTCTCCTCTTCCCTTGTTCCTTCCTCTTCCCTGTCCTCTGCCACCTCCTTCTTCCCAGCCTGCTTCCTCTCCACCTTCTCCTGCCCACTCTGTCCACCAGTGTCTAAGGTGTCCACACCTTCAATGTCCAGTCCAGTGTGAGGAGCATCCCCTGTGATGCAGTGCTTCCTCTGCCTTTGCGCTCCTGGGGCTCTGGGAGCCAGTGTTATCTGGGCTCGCACATCATCTGTGGGGAGTATCACGGAGCCAAGGCGGCGGTGGCGACTTCTCTCAGGAGGAGGGAAAGCCAAAGAGAGGTCTGTGAAGGCTTCTTCCCTTGAGGAAACATTGAGGCAGTGGAGACAGCATATTCGGGTCACAATCTTGCCTCCAAACATTTTCTCCACAGATGTTGCATTGGAGCTGGGGAGCTCTTCCTGTGGAGATGGCAAGCTGGACTGCTTGAGCTTCTGGCAGATCCTCGTCCCAGTTTTCTCTTCTTCATGAAGCCTAGAACAAAATAGAGACCAGGTATATACACCTTCCAGCAGGCCCGCCCCCAGCACACTGCCCATCATACTTAAATACAAGAGCCTAGAAAGAGAATTTCCATCCCTGTCCAAAGTGGCATGCTAACATACTTCTATGTTCACACACACACACCTAGTACACGCCTACCTAAAAATAGACCTGTGGCTGTGTAATGAAGATTAACATACTCAGGCAGCACAGTGGATACACAAGCACATATTGACAGCCCCTTCCCAGACTTCGCATGTAGTTCAGCATCTTCAGAAACCAATGGCACACAGCTTCCTTTCTGCCTTCCAGAGGAACAAGGAAGTGTTCCTATTTCCAGAAAGATCCAATCCAGCTCAGAGGGACAAGCTATCATTCCAGGATGTTCTCAGAACCCACACATCACCCTAACCCAGCAGCCCTTCTCACCGATCCAGCAGGTACTTCAGGTACTCTGAACAATCCTGCTGGGTACCGGGGCTGAACCAGGGTGTCCAGGATGCAGAGAGGAAGTTCTCAGGAGAGATGGCAGGCCTCTAGGACAAGGCAGGCAAAAGGTGGGGTCAGGAGCATCAAGCCACATGCATGCCCAGCAGCAGGCAGCACGCTGAGGGCCTAAGACTGTTCCAGACATGCCTACCTATCCTGTAACCTTCCCCCTTCCATTAGTGCATGAGACTGAACTCTGAAGGGAGGCTGGGACAGCACAACCCACAAAGAGGCTTTGGCTGGGAACTTGAACGAGCAGGCCTGAGGCTCAGCAGCTCATTCCACAGAGCCAGGTCCTGGAGACATGAGAAGAATCAGAGCAGGACCTGGCATTCCCTGCTCTCCCTGCCTGCCCCAGGGCACCCAGCACGCACCTGACTGTGCTCCAGGAAGGCAAAGAGCCACTGCAGCTTGGTCATCAAGGGCTGGGAGTTGTTCTCAGTCAAGCGGAGCACACAGTGTCGAAAGCTTCAAATGAAACAGGAGCCCAGGGTGAGCTGAGGCCCCCAGGAAGCTGATGCTCCTCTATACCAGGCCACCCAGAGCCTCTGGCATTTTCTCCAGGTAAGGCCAGAGACTGAGGAGAAGATGGCGAATAACTTAGCCTGGTATGGCTGGGGACCTGAGCTCTGTAATGGTCTTGGTTTGACAACAAATTTGACAACAAATGGGGATAACAAGGTGACTCTTGCCATCTCTTCCAGCTCTGACACCCCATGGCTCCAGGACTCAAACATGTCAATTTTGTAAGGTGGGGACACTGGTGTGCCAGAGTCTCTGCTATCACCATCAGAGGCATGGCACACACTGCGTGATAACTCCCAAGAGCTGCCATCTACTCCCAACCTCATTGCTCCACCCCACCCCTGCAGCCCCTGCTCAGGGCCCTGGCCCTAAGCCACCCTGAAACTTGTCTCAATCCAGGCAGGTTCCACATGAGAACTTCCCTGACACTAGAGGACCCTGCAGGGAGACTGGCCCTCACGGATGAGCGTGACCCTGTGGGGTCAGGATGTCCTCCTGAGACCCGCTGTCCCTGAAGCACGCTGCCTTCTCAGTCCCACAGTGTGCCATCCAGAGCCGCTGCACAGAATGGCAGCACTTGGCCTCCCGCGGCAGCCCCCAGACAAGCTTAAATGTAGCAGATGGGCTGCACACAGGACCTGAAGCATAGTATCACATGACCACACAAGCACAAGGAATTCTCTGGCAAATGATTCTGTTGTATTTTATAGCTGCTATGGTCTGGGCAGTCCAGAAACCACCACAGTTTAGCCCTGTGCAGCAGTCTAACACACCTTAGACACCAATGCCCATGTCTGTAGCTTAAAGACCACTGACAGCCAGAGGCACACCAGAACTAGTGCTTCCCTACAGAGCCAAAGATGGAGCCCTGAGGGATGTTCAAGCACCACAGGCATACCAGGAACCACAGGTGATGGGCACTGTGCTTGCTTAACTGAAGAGGAGGTATGGCTATACCATGATACCAGCACTGGGTTCAAAGCTCTCCTAAGCTAGAGAGTAAGAAGCTGACTCAAAAACTAAGGAAAGCAGGAAGGCAGGTAGAAAGCTGAAAGAGAGAGGAGGAAATACAGAACAGCACCTACTCCGAAGCCATGAATAAGGCCTGAAGGACACTGTTCACGTAGCATGTGTTGCCCAAGTTGATTAAGCCAATCTTGCCCGTGTCTGACTTGGCCATGAGCCGGGGATAGAAGCCAGCCAATTCGCTCTTCTGTGAGGTCCAGGCATCCTGCCCCAGCAGCTGCTTGATTCGGTCCTCATTGGGAATGTGGAGGTCCTGGGAGGATAGCAGACACCAGTGTCAGCTCTAAAGCCACCACCTTCTCTAGGAAGGCCTCCTGGACTAGAACCCACTCCTCCGCTCCCTCCCAAGCACTCAGAAGAGTCCCGAAAAGGCGTTTGCACAGCCGCTGCTTACAACTCGCTCCAGGGTCTCATTCTCACATGTGGTTCTTCTATGCGATCTCTCAGGTGCCATGTCTGAAGTAGCACAATCCCCATGTCAGAGATGGAAAAACTAGGATTCAGACAGAGCAAAGAACTGTGTGGCCACAGCAACAGTAAGTGACAACCACGTCTGTCCTGGGCAGAACCACAACAATTAGCTAGCAGCTTGGCGTTAAGACTTCAGTTCCTGCCTAACTCTCACCTCATCATGTGTGAGTGCTTAGTAGGCCTGTCTGTCTCAGTCTGGCAACCTCCCTGGGCCTCAGTTTCTTCAGCTGCCAAGAGAAGACAACCTTTCTTTCCATTGGTCTGGCATCTACGCTGTCAGTTCTGATTCCACTGTCCCTCCCAGTTTGAGAACTGCAGAGCCAGCTTTCCAGTAAGTCAGACATCCCTTGGCACCAGTCCCACGACAGTGGCAAGATGGTCTGAGGGCACTGAGGTGTAGTCAGTCCTCTGTCACTGGCTCAGGGCTCAGCATGCCTTCCCCCGGCTTTTCTTCATTGTACTGAATAGTGGCACCAGTTTTAACGACATCAGAGACAAACACCTAACCACAGCACACTACTACAGAGTGGATGTCAAGATGTTACTGACAGTTCTTCTAACTCAAGACATCTGTCCCAGTTAGGGTTCCATTGCTGTGATGAAACACCATGACCAAAAGCAGCCTGGGGAAGGAAAGGGTTCATCTGGCTCACACTTCCACATCGGAGCAGCCTGGGGAAGGAAAGGGTTCATCTGGCTCACACTTCCACACTGGAGCAGCCTGGGGAAGGGAAGGGTTCATCTGGCTGACACTTCCACATCGGAGCAGCCTGAGGAAGGAAAGGGTTCATCTGGCTGACACTTCCACATCAGAGCAGCCTGGGGAAGGAAAGGGTTCATCTGGCTCACACTTCCACATCGGAGCAGCCTGGGGAAGGAAAGGGTTCATCTGGCTCACACTTCCACATCAGAGCAGCCTGGGGAAGGAAAGGGTTCATCTGGCTTACTCTTCCACATTGTACTCCATCATTGAAGGAAGTCAGGACAGGAACTCAAACAGGGCAGGAATCTAGAGGCAAAAGCTGAGGCAGGCACCATGGAGGTTTCTGCTTACTGGCTTGCTCCTCGGGGCTTGTTCTGACTGCTTTCTATAGATCCCAGGACCACCAGCCCAAGGACGTCCCCACATACAATGGCCGGGCCCTCCTACATCAATCACTAAGAAAATGCCCCACAGGCTTGCCTACAACCAGATCTTCTGGAGGCACTTTCTCAAGTCAGTCTTCCTCTTGTCTAATGACTCTAGCATGAATCAAGTTAACAAAAAAAACTACCCAGCACAACTGCCCCTTGTCGGCTTCCACACACACACATCACTGTTGAGCCACAACCTTCCCTTTTGTGTGCATTCCCAAGATTACACATCAATATTGACATCACAATCTATTTTCAAGCACAAAGGTTCCACAGTCTTACAAATTCAAACCTTCAAGACTTCATTCAGTTTCTTTTTAAAAATCCAAAGTCTCTCAGCTCTGGGTTCCTATAAAATCAAAATAAGTTAAATACTTTTCTTATCTCAAGAGAAAAGAACCAGGTCACAGTCACAATCAAACCAAATTGAAACCAAACTCCAACTGTGAAATGACTCAACGTCCATTCTCTGGGATCACTCCTGATCTGGATCCTCTCCAAGGGGCTCGGGTCAAACTCTCCAGGTCTGCCCTCTAAGCAGCAACCGTCCATGGTCTCTGCATCACCTTTTGCCTCTACAGCACACTCAGCTTGTCTTCTGGGCTCCAGCTGGCTCCATTCCACTGAGCTCTTCCTGATGGTCACCCCAAGATACGGACCTCCCCAAAATGCTGGGGTCTCCACTCCACTGAGCTGCACTCTCACCCACTGTGTCTCCTGGGATCTCTTCTGGGTTCCCAGCCTCGCCTCTGTGTGGCCCCTTCAGTCCTTCAACCGCTCTTGAGGCTGCACCTTCACCAGTGGCCTCTCCTGGCCTCACAGTGCCAAGCCTCAGCTGTTCTCCATGACCCCTTCATGCTTTCAAAACCAGTAACTCTTATACTGCACCAAGCTCAGCTGCCAGCACAAGGTACAACCTTGGCCACTTCTGGAACACAGCTTCTGTGTTGACCTGAGAAAACACTTCCCAGGAGATTTCACCTCAATAATGCTGGTCTCTTCTTAGGCACCAATAATTTCATGAAATCTTAATTCAAAACAGTGAATGTGCACTAGCCCTGACTAACCTTCAGCCTCCCTTCCTCACTCAGCCTTCCCCTCCACCCCTGACCCCCGGAACACCACAAGCCAAGCTCCACTGTCTGCATTTCTCTCATCGCTCTTTTCTCCATATTTCCACAGAAGAGCTTGTTGAGCCCTCAACTCACAGTGGCTTTTCTTTCCCAAAGTTCCAAAAGTTCCACAATCCTCCCAAAAAAACCCAACATGGTCAGGTCAGTCACAGCAATACGCCATATCCTGGGTACCAATTTCTGTCCTAGTTAAGGTTATCATTGCTGCGATGAAACACCAAAACAAGTTGGGGAGGAAAGGGCTTCCACTTCCATACATCACAGTCTATCACACATCACAGTTCACCACTGAAGAAAGTCAGGGCAGGAACCTGATGCAGAGGCCATGAAGGAGTGCTGCTTCCTGGTCTGCTCCCCGTGGCTTGCTTGACCTGCTTTCTTAGAAGCCAGGCCCACCAGCCCAAGGGTGGCACCACCCACAATGGACTGGGATCTCCCCCATCAGTCACTAATTAAGATACTACCGTACAGGTTTCCCTACAGCCAGATCTTCTGAAGACATTTTCTCAATTGAGGCTCACTCCTGTCTGATGACTCTAGTGTGTGTCCAGCTGACATAAAACTAGCCAACATGGCATCCTCCCAGCTCCTGAGCACAAAATCCTAGATTAGCCAAAGGCATCACACTAGCTTAGTGCTTTGAGCCCCGATTCCCCACACACTCTCTGGCTACTGAAGAAGCCTTGACCACACTGCCTTAATGTTCCTGCTGGCTCCCTTCCCAGGATCACTTAACACATGTCAGTCATCTCTCACAGATGAAAAGAAAATCTGCCTGTCACCCCAGCCACTCAGGTAGTTGCTGAAGGAGGCTGTAAGTTCAAGACCAGCCTAGGCAACTCGGATCTACTGGACAAAGCAGAGTGACTGCCTGGATTCAAGGTCTTTCCGATGTTCTCTGGATACCACAGAGATATCCCCACCAAACCCTTGCACCCTCCCCTTGAATCGTGTGAAGCATCCTCCTCCTGCCAGACACCAATGGTCAAGGTCAAACTCCTGTCCTCTACCAGGCTTTCCAGGAAGTGCCTTACCACTCACCACCTGCTGTACAAACCTCTGCCTTAACTACACATGGCCTTGAGGAGGGGCTAGAGTGTATACATTAGGGAGGGCCACAGGGAAGCCCTCATCCCTGCTTGGTAAAGGCTTGCCAGCTGAGGCCTCCTGGGGGACGGTGCACCCACATCCTGGAAATAGCCAATCTCCTATGCTCTATAAAGAAGCCTCTAAACACAGTGGTTCCCCAGTGGTGAACTCTGGTGCCTGCGTTTGTCACTGGGACATCTGGAGAAGGAGCAGACACAGCAGAAATGTCTAGATTAACTTATCTGCAATACGCGCTTATCTTTATGGCTTGTTTTGTGTCTACCAGCCGACCCTTAGGTATTACGAGTTTATAAACATGCCTGTACTTGAGAGCAACATTCCAACACTAAGTGGTCTGAATGTCAACCTCTAAGCCTGCTTACAAATTTCTAAAGTCTACACCAAGCTAGAAAAAATTTCCAGTTTCTACATTGGCCCCCATGTATATTTTTTCTAGACCATACTTTTCATTAACAGAGAAGCCTTCCTGTTGGCTCTGAGGGGGCTTCATAGTACCACTCCGTAGTGACGATTAATCACGGCTTGTCGACACCAGTTCAGGCCCCTCTATATTTGAGGTTGGCCATGTTACTGATCCTCCTAACCTGCCCCCCACCCCAGTCATCATCCCCTGCCCCTCCCCTCACTATTTGGGACCTTGGTTTTTTTCTTCCTTTGGGGATCCCTGGAAATTCCTCCTCACTGTCTTGCACAATCAACTCTACTTTAAAAGATATCTGCTATGTGGCTGGAGAGATGACTCACCAGTAAAGAGCACTAGCTCCTCTTGCAAGAGTGAGTTCAGTTCCTGCATGCCCAGCAGATAGCTCACAACCACTGTCACCCCAGCTCCAGAGGATCTGATGCCCTCATGGGTATGCAGACAGACAGACAGACAGACAGACAGACATACACACACACACACACACACACACACACACACACACACACACATTTAAAAGTAAATCCTTTTTAAAAGATGTCTGCTATGTCTCCACACACAAGCCCAGATGTTTTGTAAAGATGTTGTGGGAGTGAACATCAGTCAGAGGCTCTGAATGGTACCCTCAGCCCCTACATGGATCCTCCTCAGTATCAGTGATCCTTAGATCACACTTCCTATAAACAGATCGTCTAGGAAGGCAGCTTGATTTGCTTTGTGCCTGGGTCCCCATATCCCAACCTCTCCTCGGCTGAGAGCGGGAAAGCAGCCTAGCCCTATGAGCCAGACAGCACTCCTGTTCTGGACTGCTCAATGCACACAGTGGCAACATTGACAGAGTGCTGGTGCTGAAGGAGCCACCAAGAGGCCCTGTTGGGGAAGGAAGTGAGGTGACACTGAGAGCAGGAAGAAGGCTCACTGGAGGCAATCCCTGAGAGCCTAGAGACCATACTGAACATTAAAGTCGGTCCTGTGACCCATTGCCCCATATGCTAACTAAAAACAAGAGAATTCAAATAAAATAAAGCAGGCGCTGTGGGTCAGGTGGAGGAAGGGGTTTACAGAGGCCCGGTAGCACCCACAAAGGCCCAGATCACACTTAAGAAAAGAGGGCCCCGGTGGGAGTCATGGTGACCTCCAGTAATTGATGCACACAACAGCCCCAGAGAGGAGACGGGAAACAGCCCAGCTACAGATGGTGGAGGCAGCTACCAAGCCATTGTACCGCAAAGAAGGTTCAAACTGGCACCTGTGCCAAAGAGACTGTCCACTCACCCTGATGGCTTCCATGACCGGCTCATACAGGTCTGGGAAGCCTGGGAACCGAAACACCATGCAGTGCACCAGCTCTGCCAGCTGCTCCAGGCAGCTGGTCCCAGAGTTCGAGTCCTCCTTGACCAGAGAGGCCACCATGGGAGGAATGTGAGGGAGAAGCTGTAAGACAAAAGGTGGGCTAGTTAAAGTGCCAGGTCACCTATCTGAAGCTTGGGGCTGAAAGTGGGGAACTCTGAGGACTGAAGGTACACCCATGTGACCAGTGTTGCCTCCACTCAGTGGAGCTGAGTGCCACAAGAAGCAATTTTCCTTACAAGATGTATGATCTATGACTCCTGCCTCGGTTTCCTTATCTGCAAGACAAGATAAATAATTCTTCCCTCATGGCTAAGGGAAGGCCAGCTAGCTGTTCAGCTTCACCCACCTGCTTTGAGACCCAAAGGCCCAACCAACCATGGGCTTCTCTACCTAACAGCAGATGCTTAGGCCATGCCAATCATCTGGCTGAGCCCAGCACCATGAACACTCACTGTTACATAACTCGGGGGAGGGGTTGGTGGTGCTGGAGGCAAAGCACAGGACCTTGTACATGCCTAACAGAGACCCTTTAATACAAGGGTTACTCGCGATATGGTGATCCCCAGAAACCATAAAATTAGTTTCCTTGCTATGACACAACTTTAATTTTGCTGTTATGAATTGTAATGTAAATATCTTGTTTTCACAATGGTCTTGGGTGACCTCTGCAAATGGGTTGTAGAATCCCTGCCAAAGGGGTTGAGACCCACAGGCTGAGAACTAACTACTGCCTTGAGGCATTGTAGCCTAATGGCTAGTTGTGCTACAGGAACATGAGTCGGGGAGGAAGAAACTTGTGTTTGTATATAGCAGGCTCTAGACAAGTCTCAGCTCATCTATTCCCCTCCTACCATCCCTGGGGTTTACTCCATTCCAGATTAAGGTCACCACAAATAACACTTGTTCCACATCCCGGCTTCTGATCTTTTCTCATTGCAACAAACTAGAAAGCGCAAAGTTGCTGTCTTGTCCAGGAGCCATGAAAATTAAAGTTCCACCACGTGGGTTTCAGTCCGGTAGGGAGGAGCCTGAGGACGATAGAGGAGCCTGAGCCACAGGCCTGACCAATGAGTGCCGGTGGCAACAGAGAGAGAGAGAGACAGTGGTGTGGAAGTCAGACCAACTTGGCTAGAACCTTTGCTGTCCACTTATCTAGGACCAGTGACTTGATCACCCAGTACCTGGGACCAGTGACTTGATCGCCCAGTATCTGGGACCAGTGTCTTGCTCACCCAGTATCTGGGACCAGTGACTTGATCACCCAGTATCTGGGACCAGTGACTTGATCGATCACCCAGTATCTGGGACCAGTGACTTGCTCACCCAGTATCTGGGACCAGTGACTTGATCGATCACCCAGTATCTGGGACCGGTGACTTGATCACCCAGTATCTGGGACCAGTGACTTGATCGATCACCCAGTATCTGGGACCGGTGACTTGATCGATCACCCAGTATCTGGGACCAGTGTCTTGATCACCCAGTATCTGGGACCGGTGACTTGCTCACCCAGTATCTGGGACCAGTGACTTGATCACCCAGTATCTGGGACCGGTGACTTGCTCACCCAGTATCTGGGACCGGTGACTTGATCGATCACCCAGTATCTGGGACCGGTGACTTGATCGATCACCCAGTATCTGGGACCGGTGACTTGCTCACCCTCTCCCCACTGCATGTCTTTATCTGAAGAAGGGAGGCCAGTCTGGGAGCTGGGTGAGTGTTTGCACTGTTCTTAGCACTAGTCCTAACACAGACACACGCCTGACCCTGAAGAACTGTAGCTGTCACCCACCCAGGCTCTGTCGCTCTACAGTGAGCACATGGGAGTCACACATCCTCTGGGGCCTTGAGCCTCCTGTGCTTTGCTTCATCAGCCCCAATTCCCCAACACTCAGCAGAAAACCACATTAGGTGTCACTGGCCAGAGAGTGGCAGGCCCCTTACCAGGTGGAAGGCCTCATGGGAGTGCTGAAAAGTCAGGAGCATGTACTTGAGGACACACAGGGCAGCTCCCCGCACGATGGGGTACAGCAGCTTAGAGAAGACCTGAAAAGGAGGTCATGTCAGGGGTCTGCACACCTGAGCGACCCAGGGCCGTGTGACCACAGTGGACCATGGAAGGGAACCTGAGGCACAGTAGAGTGGAACAGCTGGCCAACAGTGAGAGCAAGAACACAGATGTGTGTGGGAGCTGGATGGAGCAATAGACGGTGAAATGGGCGGCCAGAGTTAGGTGAGTGATGGTGGGCAGACACGCAGTGGAATGAGTGGTCAGAGAAATGGAGTTCGAATCCGAGGCCCAGAGAGGGGCAGTGAATTAACCCTGTCACACAGTGAGCTTGACTGGGACCCTAGTACCTTGCAACCCACACCTGCACTGTTCCCAGAAGAGAGCAATGGGAAAGGCCACGTGCCAGGCTCAGACAGAGGCCACCAACCTTCTCAATTTTGGCGAGCGACACCTCGATCAAGATGCTGAACTTCTTAACGGCAGCCAGGCCCTTCAGCAGGGCAATGATCCACTTGTCAATGTTCTTCCCCAGGGGCCAGGACACCCAGTCGATCATCCTGGTGAGGGGAGTGACAGTGACACAGGGACAAGGGAGGCCCAAAAGCCAGATCAAGGGCAGCCCAGGGACTGGCCGTAAAGTCCTGACTCATGCCTGTACACCTGGGTCTGTGGGAACACTCCTGAAGATACAGCAGAGCCCAGCAGACACTGAGCAGAACTGGCTCACAGCCCTCCAGACTCTCTCACCCACTGTTCCTCATTACAGGGGAGAAAGGGGGTTCCAGGCAAGGAGCTGCACCCTGGGGCTGAGAACTCTGGCTCCACCAAGCCCTACTGGGGACCAGGGCAAACCACTCGTCCTCTCTGAGCCTGGACTTTATCTGCAAATGGAGACAATGCCCCTCTCCTGAGAATATCACATTAAGATAGCACAGCAGCTAAACCCTGCAGGACTCACCTACACCAGGCCTGTCCTGGGCTGAGCATGGGGCTGAGCTGTGGTAAGTGCTCAGGAAAACAGCACTAGGCATTACAACACCAGACTGACTGCAGTGAACAAAGCTACTTAGGAAAGTTCCCATGGCGCTGCCCTAGGCTGCACATGGCGGCTCACTTTCACCTAATCCTCAACACTTTCTTTGATGGACCCAATGATGATCACTTTAGAGCTGAGAAACTGAAATAAAGTCACACGGGCAAGAAGCACGGGGCAGGATTGGCTCTTGAGGGACACAACTCTCCCGCCTACACTCTTGCCCATCCCCCTCCTGCCCTCACTCTTGCCCACCCCCCATCCTGCCTACACTCTTGCTCACCCCCTCCCACCTACACTCTAGCCCACC
>NW_022196904.1:86097549-86145091 GCF_008632895.1 Mastomys coucha
CCTACACTCTAGCCCACCCCACCTCCCACCTACACTCCTGCCCACTAAGACAGGGAACCCTATGGAGATGGTGTTCCGTGCATGAGTACAGGAAGAAGGGCAGAGGGGGGCATGCCAGGCAGATGGAGTCTACACGGGCAAAGGCCTGTAGGGAAGAGTGCAAGCGGCACAGTCAGGGGTCACAGGCAGGCAGGTGAAGCTGGCTCACAGGTGACAACATTCAGATGAGGGAATGTACACAGATCCAGTGAGTTGAAAAGCACCCAATGTGTGTGTGTGTGTGTGTGTGTGTGTGTGTGTGTGTGTGTGTGTGTTTTCACACACCCGCAGAATGGAGTCCACTGGACAGGCAATGTTCTACTCCATTACTACCCTGCATCCTGATTCCCTCTGTAAGGGTCTCCCACTGAGCTTGAAGCTGACTAGCCAGTGAGCTCCAAGGATTTGCCCATCTCTACCTCCGTAATACTAAAGTCTCCTGTACACGTGACCATGCCAGATGGTGGGTATCTGAACTCAGGTCCCCAGGGGCCAGCACTCTTAGCCACTGAGCCGTCTCCTCTGCCCCTATTTTTACTTTCTCATGCTACCATCCACTTCCACTTTTACAGAGGGGGAAACTGAGGCCGAGAGTCCACTAGCGTTTCCAGGATCACACAGCTAGTACCTAGTCTGATGGTATCACTGGAACAGGATTTGGTGTTACTTATATCCATCCCAAGGCCGCAGGGTGGGACTGTTGAGCTCACAGTAAACAGGTATGAGCCTGACCTCTAACCACAGAGAGCCCACATCCCCACCCGCTGACCCTCAGCACCCACCTGCTGATGGCAGTCAGCATCTGGGAGTCCGTCACACTGTCGTCATTGCTGAGGTTCCGGACCACACCATCCATGAGCTCCAATGGGAGGTGCTGGACCACGCTGGCCAAGGCGCTGGACGGTGGCTCCTCCTCTGGAATGGGCTAGATTGAGCTCTCATGTACCACTATGTAGGCTAGTGCTGTAAATAGTACGTGGGGCCACATCCTCTCCCCCGACAGCACCAACGTCTGATTCCACTGTAATACATTCATTCAAAAACCCTTCCCTGGCATACTCTAACACCATGGGGAAGCACTAAGGGCCAACTGGGCATGTAAACAGAAGCCCTTCGGAAGAGTTCATGCTGGAGCTGGCCTTTAGAGGAAAGGTCATTCCAGTTGCATCTACACATACAAAGGTTGAGATGTAAGAGGTACTTTTAATACCAAATTCTTTTTCTTTTGTTTGTTTTTGTTTTTGTTTTTCGAGACAGGGTTTCTCTGTGTATCCCCGGCTGTCCTGGAACTCACTCTGTAGACTAGGCTGGCCTTGAACTCAGAAATCTGCCTACCTCTGCCTCCTAAGTGCTGGGATTAAATACCAAACTCTTATTTATGCAAGTTTATAGGAGGTAGGCCCCGGTACACTGGCCGGTCTTGGCCCTTCCTTCCCTTGCACAGTCCTACCATCAGGGAAGGCACAGACCTCAGCTGTGTCATCCACACTGCTGACTGGCAATTGGATATCAAGATTCAGAGTTGAGGGGCTGGAGAAATGGCTCGGTGGTTAAAAACACTTGCTGTTCTTGTAGAGGACAGAGTTCTGTTCCCAGCATCCCAGCATGGTGGCTCACAACCGTCCTTACCCCCACAGTTCAATAGATCCATGCCTTACTCTGACCTTAGTGGGCACCAAGCACATACGCAGTGCACAAACATACACACCGACAGAACACTCACACACATGAAATAAAGATAAATCTTTTTTTAAAGATAGATTCGTACGATCAGCCCGGATCAAGCCTGCCTCACCCAAAGGCTAAGACCCACCCTTCTGCTCTCCCAGGCTGATAGTACCCTCCGGCCCACGTGGAGTGCCCCCTGCATTTCCAGCCCCACCACAAGATGACACCCACATTAATCGCCCAAGTTAGACTTTCTCACTAAAAACGAGCATCGCAGTCCCTCGCGTGTGCGACCCACCACAGGACCAGCCCGAGTTCCCGCCCCAGGCCTGGCTGCACACGCACCTACCTGTGCAGGAGATGACAGCAAACAGCTCTTTGAGGCAGGGCAGGATGGCGGCGGGCTGCGCGCGCCACAGCTGCGCCAGGAGCCCGCTCACCTGCTGGGCCTGCTCCAGGAACTCCACCGCGCCCTCCTCGCCCTCCGCTGGGCAGCGGAAGCGGCCGAGGCAGCGCACCAGCTGCTGGCAGAAGAGCAGGCGGTGCGCGCCGTCGGGTACGCAGCGCGGGTGGCGCGCCAGCAGCCGGGCGACCTGCGCGCAGGCGGCGGGGCCCGGGCGCTCGCACACCGTGCGCAGCACCTCGCGCCGCAGCAGCGCGAACACCTCGTCGGCCGCGGGCCCATCGGGCAGCAGCTGCAGCCCTAGCTGCACGCAGGCCAGCGCGCGCGCCCCCGGGGGCCCCGCACCGCCCTGCAGCAGGCGCAGCACGCGGCGCGCGCTGAAGAACTCGGCGAAGACGTCCGGGTGGTGGCGACCCGCCACGTGCAGCAGCTGGCAGCCCACGCGGCGCGGCAGCTCGTCCGTGCCACCCACGTAGAGGCGCGCGCCCAGGGCCAGCAGCGCCAGGCACTGCTCCCGCTCCAGGGGCTGTCGCGCAGCCTCCAGCACGCGCCGCACCAGCCCTTGCTTCACACTCGCGGGGTAGGATGAAGTCACCACGGCCTCCAGGATCTTGTCCATGACGGTCGCACGGGGCTGGGGACAGGGAGTAGGGCCACTCTCTGACCCACAGCCCGGTCCAGATCCTTGGGTGCTGACACTGTAGACAGGCCTCAGCTTTCTTGCCTGAAAAAATGGAACATGAATATCAAGTTGGGGAGGAAAGTTCTGCTTATACTTCCACATTGCTGTTCATCATCAATGGAAGTGAGGACAGGGCAGGAGCTGATGCAGACAGAAGCCATGGAGGAATGCTGCTTACTGGATTGCTTCCCCTGGCTTGCTCAGCTTGCTTTCTTATAGAACCCAGGACTACAAGCCCAGGGATGGCACCACCCACAAGGAGCACTCCCACCATTGATCACTAATTGATAAAATGCCTTACAGCTGGATCTCATGGAGGCATTTCCTCAGGGGAGGCTCCTTTCTCTGTGATAACTCCAGCTTGTGTCACATTGACACACAAAAACAGCCAGTACAGATTGTATTATCACTTTGGTAGAATCTAGAATCACTTAAGAGACACAATTCTGGGCACACCGGTGAGGGATTTCTGCCTTTGGACATCTGTGGGGAATTATCTTGATTGGTCTGAAATGGGAAGGCCCACCCACCATTCTATGTGCTGGGATCGTCAACTGTAGAAGGAGAAAGTGACCTAAGCATAGGTATTCATTGCTCTCATTGTCCTGTGTGTGCAGCAACCAACTGCTTCCAGGTTCTGCCACCTTAACTGTCCCACGCTGACAGGTTAGACCTCAGACTGGAGCCACAGAAATCCTTTCTCCCTTGGGCTACTAGGATACAACCTTTCCTCTGTTGAAGCTGCCATCACTTAATGCTAGGGTCCTCCCAGTGCTCTTCACGGACCCTCCCTTCCCAGCCTCACTCCACAGCCCTTCATCCCCAGGGCACTGCCTGCTTCTCCAGCCTAGGCCCTTGCTCTCTGTCCTCTGCTGCGTGGATGCCCCGCTTCTTCTCCTTGCTTGCCGTGGTTTGAATGAGAATGGCCTCCATGGGCTCACATCTGAATCCTTGGCCCCCACAGAGAGAACAGTTGAGGAAGAATTAGGAGGTGTGGTCTCCTAATTAGGAAGAATTTGTGGTGGGCTCTGAGGTTTCAAAAGTTAGCTTTCTCTGCCTCCTGCTTGCTCGACAGAATGTTAGCTGTCAACTCTTCCGGATGACACCATCCCTTTGCTCACCCACCGTGGACTCGAACCCTCTGAAACCAAGAGCCCAAATTAACTGTTTGCTTTCCTGAGTTGCCCTAGTCATGGTGTTTTATCACAGCAATGGAGAAGTAACGAAGACACTTGGTTGGCACTTCAAGAGCCCCTCACCTGCCCTCCCTACCTGCTGCAGACCGAGTTAAACACCCAGAACACCCTGCCCAGCTCCTCTACTGCACTTACGGCTACTTGGCTCGCGTCAGCCTCCCTGCCACACTAAGTGTTGTTTCTGAAGTTGAGTTTTGTTCATTGACCTCCCCAGCACATAGCCCAGCACACAGTAGGCCTCTGTTGGGTGAGGTCATTACTGCCCTGGCCCAGCACACAGTAAGCATGAGTTGGATGAGTAAGGTCAATACTGCCCCGTGGCATAAGTGCTCTCTACCTGGGTCGTTCTCTGGAAACTCCCACACTGACCCGTTCTGACTCTTAAGTCTCGGGCCAGTTTGCACATGGACAGCTGGCTCACTTCTTTATGCAGCTCTCACCTAAGAGATGGCAGGGCCATGTCTTTGCTTCTCTGCATAATCCCACTTGAGGCAAAACCCCACATATAGTAGATGCCATTTACCGAGTCCATGTCAACACCTCCAGCTGGGTGAAGACAGCCAGACATTTCCTGGACAGTGGGCCAGAAAACTTGATTCAGAATCTGAGCTGTTGTGGAACCAACTACACATCAGGCTCTGTGGAGATGCCACTTTTGTGTCCTACCTCTGAACTGTGACCTCCCATTACTGCATGTCTTCCTGTCAGGGACCCCTTTGTTTAAAAAGTCTGTCTCAGGGTGCAAGCTCCCTGGGACAGAGACCAAGTTTATTTCTCAGTAGCAAGTTAGAATCTTAGGATTTCAGTGATTGGAGGCTACACCACAGCCCAGGTCAGGGGCCCCAAATGCTAGCCCGGTAGCCTCAAACGTTAACACAGCCTTCTTGGCATCTCACTGCGGAGCATCATTTTTTTGGTAGGGCTAGTATTGAACCTATGGCCTCACGCATCCTAGACGAGCACTCTAAGCTTGGCCCCAGCTACACCCCAGTCTCTCTGTTTCTAAAGTGTACTGCTTAGCTGGCTCTTCCAGTCTGCCGCTTGCTTCTGCTCTTGACGTTTTGCTGTTGTTTGAACTCTTGAGTTTTAGGTGCTTGATATTTTGTTGTTCTGAGACAGGGTCTCATGTGACTCAGGTTGACCTAAAACCCACTAAATCTCTTTGAGTGCTTGGTCTTGAACTCCTGATCCTCCTGCTTCCACCTCTCGAGCGCTCCTAAATTACAGACGTCAGTGGCCATGTCTGGCTTCTTGATGTTTGTTTGTTTGTTTGCTTGCTTGCTTGTTTGTTTTTAGATGGGGTTTACTCTGCAACCCAAGCGAGCCTGTATCTCTGTGTCCTCCCTCCCTCAGCTTCCTTAGTGCTGTGATTATAGGTGGGAACCATCAGAGCTGGCTTTCATTATTCTCTGAAAATAATCATTTCATCTTAGAAAAAAAGTCAAATGCGGAATCCCCTCAAGTGGCCATGGGAGGATGGCGGGCGGACAAGGCTCCACTTTTACTCTTAAAGAGGCTTATCCGGGATGCATTCTGGTTACCAAAAAGATCGCTCCGCCCCAGAAAACTCCCAGTGGTTTGAATGGGCTATGAAAGGAACAAGAAGAAGCACTCAGCATGGTTCTAGACCTGAGGAACAAGAAGGAACTCATCAGCAAACACCGAATCCCATTGCCTTGGAAGCCAAGTCCTGGGTCCTCAAGGAAGTGGCAGCCTGGTGGTGGAGACGGGTGTGTTTATAGAGAACACCGGGCAGTGCAAAACATGATCCCCGTGGACATTTAAAGACTAGTCTCAAGGCTGGAGGTATGGCTCAGTAATAGAACCTAGTGTGTAGAATTAACAAGAAACAAAACGCCCCACCTCCCATGTCAGCCTTGGCCCTCTTTCTTAGGCAGGACCTAGGACAAGGCAGTTGCTGTCATCAACCTCCTCTGCCTAGTGGACTAGTGGGTGGGTCATGCTTCTTAACCCAGGCTGCCAAGAAAGCCCAGCATTCATGCCGCTAAGAAGAAACCTTAATGAGATTTTGGCATTGTGTATAGTGGGCCAGGGCATAGGGCAGGCATAAATGGAATTCTGGAGCCAGGGAAGGTTCTAGAAGACCATTTTTAAAAAATCAAAGTAGAAATGGAGACCTGTACTGTGTGACCTTGAGTGAAGCCTGGGCACCACAAGCTGCTTTTCTCCTTTTGAAAATGGGGATAAATGGCATTTGATTAAACCACAGAAACAGAATGGCCAAATACCTGCCAATCCCCGCCTGTTTGCCTGACACTACATCAGGTGGGCATCACCTGGCAGCTGGAAGCCCGGTTCATCAGAACCGCCTGAAGTTCCAGTCGCAGAAGCCAGCCTTCCTAGGTCTTTGGCCTCTGCACAAGCCCTGCTACCTGCCACACCGCCTACGCAAGCAGTCAGGTCAGCTGTCACCATGGTTACCAGTAAACCCACTCCGTGAGATCCTGGATGCATTCATGCAAAAGAGCTTCAGAGGTTTCTACTTCGCCTGACTCCAATCGAAGGCCAGAGAAGGAGGGCAGGAGTAAGAAAGAAGGGGGAGCACATTTCCAGGCCACCGCAGAATCAGCGGCAGTCTTCCCTCTCAGAAGAAGCTGCGGGCCACCAGCCCTCCTCAGGAGAAGCTGGGTTACCCAGCAGGGATGGCTTGTCTGCACAGGCTTTGAATCCGGCCAGCTGCTCCATACCAAGTGGAGCAGCCCTCCTCCCTTCCCAGAGCCTGTGTCCAGAGCTTCCGCTCAGAAACCACCAGCTCGAACGGGGCTAACGCCTCTCAGCATCTCAGCTTTCTCACGGGAAAATGGGAGCTGTTCCGGGCCTGCCACTCCTAAGACTTGGTCATCTGTCAAGGAGGGAGCACACCGGTGCTGTGTAGGGGAAGCAGTCAAGGAGGGAGCACACCAGTGCTGTGAGGGGAAGCAGTCAAGGAGGGAGCACACCAGTGCTGTGAGGGGAAGCAGGCAAGCACACTGCTGACAGCTGCCACTAGGAATTTCAGTTCAACTTTCACCCACCCAGCTCCAGCCTCACACACACACACACACACACACACATCAGCTCCTCTTCACTTCTTGTCTGGACTGGGACAGTAGTCTCCTGAACCTCACTCTCTCATTCAGTCCATCTTCCAGGCACAAGGCCTAGAGGACAGCAGTCCCCGTTTTTAATTGAGCTGGACACCACCTCCGTGTCGGCCTTGGTGACGGAGGAAGAGACTCCGTCAACTCTCAGCCTCTGAAAACCAAATGGAAGATGACTGGCCACTTACCCGTTGGCCTTTCCCCAGCATGGCTGACGCCCTTGCCTGAGCCTGTGCCCTCTGCCTGCCTGCCTGCCAACCTGGGTGTCCAGGCATACTCTGTATGTATGCTCCAGGGAACCAGGGAGAGGGAACACCCCTCCCAGAAGGCCCTGAGCCTTCATCTGTCCTTCACGGATAACCCTTGACGTTTCAGCTATGTGTTGACAGTCCCCTGCTTGTGCTTGGGAGAGCTTGGCTCTTCTCTATCACCATAGGAGGCGAGGGGTCTGAGCTAAACCTTCATCACCTCCCTCCTCAGCCTCTCCCCACTTCCTCAGCCATGCCATCAGATTACCCTCATTTCTGAAAAGTTCCCTCTTGCCTGGCTACTCAGACCCTCAAGGCCACTAACCCACTCAGACAAAGCCCATACTCAAAAGCCAGCCACTGGGGCTGTCTACCACACTGATGTTAGGCATAGATGGGAATTGGAGAAGGGCTTGCGTTTTGTTGTTGTTGTTGTTGTTGTTGTTGTTGTTGTTTTCCTGCTGTCCTCTCTGTGGGAAAGGGCTTGCCTCTTCTCTCCTGGCTAATTCTGACTCAGCCTGCAATGCCCAGCTCGCAAGCCATTCCTTATCCCTCCACAGAGCGAGTCTCTGAGCTCCGGCTCCCATGCTGCCTTGGCTCCTTCTTTCTCTGCAGTCTTAACTTGCTCCAGCATGCTCTCTCTCCTACCTGGCTAGTGTCTGACTCTATAGGAAGTAGATTCAATCCTGTTTTGTACACAGTGCCCAGGATGACAGCATGCCCAGGGGTAGAGGTGGCCAAGAAGGTGTGCCTAGATACTGATGAGAGACATTTGGTAACAAAACGAGATAAAATCAAGGATGGGACCAGGAAAGCAGTATCCAGAGACAGGGTTAACCTTGAGTCCAGTCCCTGCCCCTCCTTAACCCCGGGCTTGGTCTCTCATATCCACAACCCTTGAACATCTGTGAGACACCTCACAGAGGCTGAAGAGGACTTAGCCACTCCAGAAATGATCCATACAAACAAGGCAGAAAAAGCAACATGAAACCCCAGTTCCTGGTTAGCCCCTGGATCTGCTGTTCCCAGATCTTCTCAAAGGGGAGGAGGGAGGGTCTGCAGGTCCTTGCCCTGCCTTAGGGAGGAGGGGATTCATTTGCTCTCTTCTCTTCATGCCCTCCACACCTTGACTCCCATGGATGCCAGGGTTCCCTTGGGTCTCTTAGCAGAATGCGGTTTAACCCAGTGTCTTCCCAGGCAACCCTAGGATGGTACCCTTCCCTCTAGGAGGCATCAACCAGCCTCAAGCTGGGTCCTGGAAAGAAAGGAGTGAGGGTTTTGCTAGTGACAGGCAAGAGCCCTGTTACTAAAGAGGAATTAGCCGGTAGGGAAGATGACAGGAGCATTGTTTCCCCTCTGGGATTGGCCACAGTCAGCCCTGCCTACAGAACCACCGCTCACTAACCTCTGCTGACCCAGCCCCCACTCCCAGCCCAGACTTTCGGTGAGGGAGGACAGGAGCTTAAGCTTCCATTCTCCAATCTGCAAGCGTTATCAAAGCCAACCCTCCAGACTCCGGGACGAAGATGATGAGAATGTCTCTAGATCCTCAGTGTGAACTCCAGTTGGGCCCCCTCTCTCCCTTCCTTATGCCTGTCACAGCACCCCTGTTCAGCCCAGAATGGAGGTTCTCCGCAAAAAGATTGCCAGGCTTCATAGTATTAGGTGTGTGTGCTCTCAGGACTTAGGGGTCCAGAAGCTGGACCACCTCTCTACTCACTTGATGAAGGAGATGGTAAAGGCTCAGAGAGAGGCAGTTAGTAGCCCAAGGTCACACAGCAAGGCCCAGAAGCACCTAGATCTCCCACCTCCCAATCTCGGGCTCTCAGAGTCCTGAAGATAAGTATGGAACGCTCGAAATGTCAGAGTGCAGACACACTGCCCCCGCTCCCTGACACGAGCACTCACACCCCGAGCCCCTTTACATCCTAGACTTCAGAGGGCCTTACCTTAGAACCCACTCCTGGGCGGGGCGCTTGGGCCAGGCTAGACTAGGCTGGGCCAGGCTAGGTCAGGGCGGGTCCTCCGCTCCCCTACCGAGGGGTCCCAGACCGCAGGGATGCTGCTGCTACTGTGATGTCCAACTCCACCCACCCCGCTCCGCACAACCCTAGATGGATGTGGGCAGTGCAACTCTGCTGCGCGGTCTCAGGGCTGCGGGACGGAACTGGGGGAGGGGTGAGGTGCGGGGAAACGGGGCGGAGCCAGAGCGGGGGCTACCCTGAGAGCTCCCAGTCGGGCCGCGTCCCCTTTAAGGCCAGCTGGTCCCAGTGCCGGTGGGGCGGGCCAGTAGTGTGCTGGCTCTCCGCGTAGCCTCCTGGGAGGTGGAGTCCGGGCGGGGCGCGAGGCACAGAGAGGAGAACAGAGCGGACTACAAGTCCCGGCGGCCAGCACGCGGCCCGGGACGCCCCACCCCTGCCCCCGCCCGGCTCACCCCCTGGCGAAGCTGCGCCGGCTGGAGGGGAGGCTGCCGAGCGAGGGCAGGAGGTGGGTGCGGTGCGCCGGGGTGGTGGGGAGGGCTCGGGATCCAGCGGACGCATACAGGCCTTTCGGGGCACCTGTCCTGCCGTGAAAGGTCATCTGTCTCAGCCTCGCTGTTCTCATCTGTGAAATGGGGTAGCCCCCCCCACTGTTGCCGCGGGGGAGGGTCGCGTTTCGGGGTAGGAGGGGTGGGCCGAACTGTCTGAGGGGCGGGGCTGGATAAAAAGAGGTTCTGTTGGGAGGAGCCTTTGGGGGAGAGGGGCGGGGTCTCTAGGTGAGAAGGGGGCCTCTTGTCTGATCAGAGAGGACCCGGTTCCAGAACTGAGGAGTGGGTGCTGGGTTAGGTGGGGGAGCGCAAGGCGGACCACAGGGATGACAGGGACCTTCCCAGCTCTAGTGAACCCAGGGCGTGTGGATGTACACAGCACCATTCTTTCCATGTGACTAGAAATAAAGAGCCCATCCCTGGAGTTCAGTGCGTCACACATACTCATCCACTCACATCCCGCAAAGGCCTCACCATAACTGTTTCCAGTTGAGGAACACACATAATAAGTGACTTGCCCCAAAAACCTTCAAAGACACAGCCTTTCTCTGCCCCCAGGGGAAACAGGTATGGCCTGGGGTAATAGGAAAGAAGTAAGTGTTGAGATGCCCCACCCATCCAAAGTTGAGCTCCAGGACTTGTGCCCTAGCACTTCCAATGCCAAGCTACAAGACAGCCTTTCAATGGTGTCTTCAGGCTGGAGCTATCTGAAAGCCCTTGGTTTACAATTATCACTGTTGGTAGGAGTAGGAAGACCACAGAAAAGAAAGTTGAGAGGTGTGGGTGCCTGAGGAAAACCACAAGATGAAGCAGGAGAGTGAGCCAAGGTGGCTAAGGAAAGTTCTGCCTGCGGATGAGGGATGGTGTTGGGACCATCTTCAACAAAGCAAGGAAATGCCTCAGGCTGGGTGGTCTCTTCTTCCAGCCCACCCCACCCCAATTCCAGTGCCCCTTGTGTGAACTGAGTGGAGCAGCCTGTAGACCTCTCAGAGATAGGACAGGGCAAGATGGCAATCCGCTGCTGGGTGTGAAAGGGCGAAGGGGAAGGCCCGGGCCAAAGTCCTTATCCTGGTGATCACCCTGGGTAAGACTGGGAAGCTGCAGGTTGATCGGCAGACGTCAGTCACTTGAACATTGTCATCTTTGAAATTTACCCGGTGCTCAGTCCCTTCCGCTACACAGTGGAAACCTCCATGGCCTTGCAGCATGGCGGCCAATTAGACATTGTCTTACACATTTGATTCCAAATTGAAAAGTCAAGGGAGTATTTCAAAATGAAAAGTTTTAAAGTGTTTATCTCCAAGACAGGGACATAAATATTCCTGTTGGTGAACAAGTCAGTCTGGGAAAGTGAAAATAGCTCTATCTAAACAAAGTTTAAAAAAAAAAAAAAAAAGTCTTTCCTACTCCCTGTGCAGCCCGTTTCTGGTAATGGCGTTTCTGGGGTGTCGAGGGGTTTCCCACCCCATCAGGGAGGTCAGGCACCTACTTAGGTTAATTGTTGCCAAGTACTGAACATAAAGTGCTTTGAGTCAAAGAGAATAGTGTGGATGCCTTATGTGAAGCCTGGCAGCTCAGTGAGATTTTTTTCCTTCGAAATCCTGGCAGAGGGGATGACTAGAAGTCAAATTGCAGAGAAAGGAAAAGGCCCGTCATGCTGGTCTATAAAAGTTATGAGAGTGTCTATTGCATGAGGCAGTAGGGGAGCACACCTTTAATCCCAGTACTTGGGCAACAGAAGCAGGTGGATTTCTGAGTTTGAGGCCAGTCTGGTCTACAGAGTAAGTTCCAGGACAGCCAGGGCTACACAGAGAAACCCTGTCTTGAAAAACGGAGGGGGGGGGGGTGTATAGAAATTAGCATGTTGAGTAGCTGTCAAAGTTTGAGCTGCCATGGTTTTCATGACCACTATCATCTTCCCTCGGAGAGCCTACCAAAAACACCGACTCTGGCCAAAGACCATATGCTGTCCTCTACCCTAGAAGCCCTGCTGGTTCTCTCTGCCCATGCTCACCACACTTTGACTGCATATCTCCCAATATGCACAGCAGGAGTCTCCTTCCTGCCACTTACCAGCAGCAGATGCTAGGCTCAGGAGGCAGCTAGGGTCAGAAACAAGGCCCAGACAGCGACATCTCAAACCCTGGATCCCAGAACAGAAGAGGGGCAGGTGGATCCTCTGGACCAAGTCCAGTCTAGAAGGACTTCCTACTCAAAAACCCTCTCCAGCTTTGGTCCTAGTTGACCATCTTAGTCTCTAAACGCCAAACCTATAGTAAATTCCAAGTACTGCCTACATTCACCTATCCATGCTTGCACACATTTGCCCTTCCACGGACACACGCACATCTCCCAGCTACTTGAACTTATGAGCCAAGCTTGATTGCTTGTCCCTATAGTCCAAGCTCAGGATTCTGAGGCAAGAGGATCACTTGAGACTGAGAACTCCAGACCAGCTAGGGAAGGGCGGCATTATGAAAACCTGTCACACAAGAGAAAGGAGAGAGAAAGAGTGGGCTGAGAGAGGGAGGAAGAGAAAATGAATACCTTAGCCAGGCAGGCATGTGGCACATGCCCATGATCCCAGCACTTGGCACACTAAGCAGGAAGACTGGTTTTCAGCCAGCCTGAGGCACATAGTAATACCTTATCTAGAAATTTTCCTAAAGTCTCCAATATATATCCATCTCATAAGAGTGTTGTTTTCCTACATAATTGTAATCTTACCTTTGGTATTATCAAATAAGCACTTGGTATTAAAGTTTTTCCAGATCGCCCTTCTCCAAAAACCTTTAGTTGTTACCTTTAATGATCCAATCCAGTCAAGATCCACATACTGTATCTGTTAACATTTCTTTGAGCAAATCATTTAATCTAGAAAGAGCCATCTCAGCTGTCTATATTTGATTAGTTCCTTAATGATTAGATCTTAGCTAGTTCTGTGTCTGGCTTTTTGGTAATGTGGACTTCTGATCCCATCATTTTAGAAGGCAGGTTGATCAGGGGTCTTCATGAAGCCATTTGGTTAGTGGTTAATGTCATGACAGCATAAGTCTCCATGGTAACAGGGAAAATGTCTGAAACACATTGTCTAGAGCAGTGGTTCTCAACCTGTAGGTCGTGACCCCTTTGGGGGTCAGATGACCCTTACACAGGTTACCTAAGACCACTGGAAAACACATATTTGCATTCTGATTCCTAGCAGTAGCAAAATTACAGTTATGAAGTAGCAATGAAGTCATTTCATTGGGGGTCACAACATGAACAACTGTGTTAAAGGGTCACAGCATTGGGAAGGTTGAGAACCACTGCTCTAGGCTATGTGTTCCTTCCATGACGATCTTTTGCCTGAATTGTAACACTGAAGGCTACAAAATGGTGTTTTTTTTTTTTTAACTGTACTATTCCTTCTGTATTAGTTGGTGTTCATTTTGAGTGGAGGAGTATGTTGAGACAGGGTCTTCTGTAGCCCAGGCTGGCCCTGAACTCCTTCCTAGTCTCCCTACCTCTACCTCCCCAGTACTGGAAAAAACAGGCCTATAACACTGTGGTGGTTAGTGGTAATTGTCCACGTGACAAAAATCTAGAGTCGCCTGGGAGCCAGGCTCTGGACATGCTCTGGGAGACTATCTTGATTATCCTGAGTGATCTTGGTGATCTGCATTAGTTACTTTTCTCTTGCTGTGATAAAACACCTTGACCAAGGCAATTCATAAAAGAATTTGTTTGAGCTTATCCAGAGGGCTAAGAGTCCATCTTGGCAGTAAGAAGAGCTGAGAGCTCACATCTTGAACTGCAAGTAGGAAGCAGAGAGAGAGCAGAATGAGAATGGTGCATAACTTTTAAAACCTCAAAGCCTGCCCCGAGTGAGAAACTTCCTCCAGCAAGGCCGTACCTCCTGAATCTACCCAAACGGTACCACCACCTGGAGACGGAATAGTCAAACTCCTGAGCCCATGGAAGATGTTCTCATTTCAACCACCACAAGACCCATGTCTCTAGTTTTTTTGTTTGTTTATTTGGGGTTGTTGTTGTTGTTTTTCCAAGACAGGGTCTCACTATGTAGCTCTGTAGCTCTAGCTGTCCTGGAACTCACTATTTTAACCAGATAGCCCTAAACTCAAGGGAACCTGCCTCCCTCTGCCTCCTGAGTGCTGGGATTAAAGGCATGTGCCACTACACCCAGCCACAAGACCATCTTAATGGTGGCTGGGACCATTCCCTGCCTATACAAACGGAGAAAGGGAACTGAGAGCTTGCTGCCCTCTGCTTCTTGACTGTAGATGTGTGTGACCATGTGATGTGCCTCCTCATGTGGTATGCCACAAACCCCTGCTGGCCTTGACTCCCCTGTTGCGGTGGGCTGCATGCACCTCAAACAGTAATCTAGTACAGGCTTCTTTCTCTCTTGAGTTTTTGGGATTTTTTTTTTTTTCTGGTTAGGATGTTTTATCACAGCCGCAGGAAAAGAAGCTAAGACAGCATCAGGGCCCACCCACCGCCTGGTGTTCCTTTTTATAGAATAGCATTTTCTTCTTTCTCCCTGTTCCCTGCTCACCCCCTTTTCTCTGTTTGCAGTAATATTATAGACCCATTAAATTTTTCCAATGTGCTAAAATCTATTTTATTATTATTTTTGCTACTCAAATTATATTAAATCTGTCCGTAAGGCCAGCTCCTATATGCCTCTAACATGAACTTAATCTTTGTTCTTTATGATCTGGCAAAAGAAGTTCCAGGCCCACCTGGAACTTTTCCTTAAAAACATCTATTCCTCCAGGAAGTTGCAGTTTCCTCTTGAATGAAGTATCTATAAAGACCCATGCAGGTGTGCTCACACTAGAGATCATTCCTAGACTCTCTGAGTGAGTGAACCAAAAGGGAAGAGAAATTATTACTCGTAGGTTTAGAATTCTTACAACAGTTGGTCTTCACTGATCGCACACAAAAGATTCTACATCTTATTTTAGGACAAACATCTTTTGGTTTGGGCTCAGTAACTCAGTAGTTCAGCAGCACCACAATCAATATCAATGTCTTTTGTTCTCCTCTCAGAAGCATTACAAGCCTTTATTCAAATTCTGTTTATAGTCTTTAATAAAATACTATAGCTTATGGTACTGGGCACAGTTTGCGGCCTTCAGTTGCTGTCTTCACTATTCTGGGCTTTGGTTTTTTAATTCTAGAACCAGGATGATAATCAGTCCCTCACACTGCTGCTGTGGCATTTTAATGGGATAGTCTTCAGGGAACGCCTCACAAGGCTCTGAGCATGCCATAGGCTCACTCAGGAAGTACTCACTCTCTGGCCCCTGGCACATGATTGGAGTTGAGACTGGCAGATGTGAAAATGCCTACAGGGGCAAAGACCTTCACTTCCAAAGGCTGCAGAGTGCACACCCTGCTGGCAGAGTAGCCTGGACACACAGCCTGCTGATGCTTTGAGCAAGCTATCTAATCTCCTGAGCCTCATTTTCCCCTTTGTAAAGTGGAGGTAATACTGTCTGTGATATATTGTTGTGGAGCTTAAAGGGGCCACTATATTTAACACACCCACGACCAAGTTGACCGCACACGACTACCTTCCTGGAGTCTGCAAGGACTGAGGATTGCAGAGCACAGCCCTTACAGATAATCTCAAAGATTTCTATTTCAAGGGTTTTAATTGAACGTTGCAAATGATGACTTTCAGGCCCTAGTCTGAAACTGCCCTTTCCCACAGAGCCAGGTAGGGCACCCTGGCCCCACTGCCCTGTCAATGTTCTTAAGGATCAAGGCGCTACCATCTCCTAGTTTGATGTCTGTGGTTTGCTTGGAAAGGCTGAGAGGGTAGGGTTTTTTTTACTTCATTCGACTAGACAGGCAAACTGGAACTTTAGATTTGCCTCTCGGAAAACCTTCATAAGAGAATTGTTAAGTCACTCACAGGGCTGCTACTTGGAACTTGATTCAGTTTGCATCCTCGTTCATCTTTTAAATCTGACCTTTGAAGACCTGCTTTTTTGAATGTTGCATTTTCAGTAGATACCCTGGGTTACTGCTGAAGTAGAAAGGTTCTGATTGTGCAGACCTGCACTGTGCAAGAGCTACTTGCCATCCTGGGACTTTTGTCCCCCTGGCCTCAGATGTGATTGGGCAAAGTTCCACACAGAACTTGAGGATATGGCATCTCCTGCTTTCATTGCACACTGGGGTCCTATGATAGATGGACATGAGGTATGAGATTCAGCATTGGATTCAGATCTCAGCTCCAGCACTGACTAGATATGTGATCTTGAGCCATTCCTTACCCTCCCTGAGCCACAATTTTCCTCATTTACAAACTGGAAAGGATAATAAATAGTATTATAGGAGAAAATAGGTTATTAGATGCCTAGGATGGGCTTCAACTTAAACTGACACAAAGCAGACGAGGAAGCCCATTTTTGTTAGTGTGACACATTTGAGAGTTCCACAGAAAAGAGACTCAAAGAAGTTGTGATTGAAGTTTATACAACATCCTGGAGTAGAGAAAGGAAGAAAAGATTAGGACCCTGGCAGTGGTGGAAAATTATGGGGAAGTGGGAGATGGGGAGGAAATGTGTAGTTACTATATGTTGGCTTCTCTTGCAGATGAAAGCCTCCAGTGGCCAGGCCTTCTCCCAGCTACTCTCTTCTGGGTCCTAATAAGTTTCCTCTGAACTTGCAAATCCCCTTCCTATGAGTGCATCACTCCAGAGCTACTCCTGTGTCTGCACTTTCTCAAAATAACTAATCAATAAGCCAAAGGGGACATGGCAGATCCTGGCTTCATGCAGTCATACCTAAGAGTGGTGTGTCCCGGACCACCGCAAAAAGGAAAGCATTTAGCACAACAGAGTGGTTCTTTGTACTTTTCTATATAGCATTATTAAAAGTAAGGTTGAGGCTAGAGCACAGTAGTAGACAGACTGTCTCAACACCCCAAAGTTGTAGATTTTATTTCATTTTATATATATATATATGAATGGTGGAGATATAGCTCAGTGATAGAATGCCTGCCTAACACACATGACATTCTAAGGTGATCACCACCACCCAGAATGAAAGGAATTAATTGAGTAAAGAGTTGCCAGTTGTTAGGTGAGGCGCGGGGACAGGTGGCAGCGCTGAGCTGCCAAGCAGGTTGCAGAGTGGCGTTTGAACGTGCTGCTTCAGGTTTCAGACTTTTTAAGGCTCTTACACCTTCTGTTGCTCATAGCCTTCGTCACCAGTTTCATCTGTCTGCCTGTCTGTAGTGCTAGGAATGGAAACCAGCCCTGCATACATTTGGCAGATGCTCCTGAGCTGTAAACCTCAATCCTTTCTTTACGACCACTTTCTGAACCCAGGGCCTCACATGCCAGGCAAGTACTCTACCCCTGAGTTCTACCCCACCCCCATCTTAGTCACTGTTACGTTACTGTGAAGAGACACTATGACCAAGTCAGTACTTACTTATTTATTCATTCATTCATTTAGGTTTTTTGAGACAGAGTTTCTTTGTGTATCCCTGGCTGTCATCCTAGAACTTGCTCCATAGACCAGACTGGCCTTGAACTCAGAGATCCCTCAGCCTCTGCCTTCCCAGTACTGGGATTAAAGGTGTACACCACATTTAATTGGGGGGCTGGCTTACAGTTTCAGAGGGGAGTATGTCTGCATGAGGCAGACATGGCCCTGGAGCTGAGAGCTTTACATCCTGATCTACAGACGACAGGGAGGGAAAGCCCCCGAGTGGGCTCTGAAAACCTCAAAGCCACTCCCACTGACACACTTCCTCCAGTAAGGCCATACTTCCTAATCCTTCTAATCCTTTCAAACTGTTCTACACCCTGGTAACTAAACATTATCATTCAACACCCCCTCCCCCAAAAAAACCCTACCCTTTACTCGTACACTAATACCAAACATGTTGGATTTCCCATACATAGTAATTCTCTGACGATGTCTGCCTAGAGTTAGCGCAGACCCCACAGGCTCAGAAGGCTCTGCTCCTCCTTCTTCAGATGCCAGCTGCAACTGCAAGCCGTCCTGTGTGCTTCTAACTGTAATCAGAGGGCCCCAGGGCCTCCTACACAGGCCAGGTGATTTGTAAGAGTGTCCTGCAGAATGCATGAAGGCAGTCTGTTGTGAAGGCACTCTGGTGGATTTTTGGCTTATTGTAAAAGGATAAGTCTGAAAAGGCCAAAGGAAGAAGTGCATAGGGCTGGGTAGGAGAAAAGGCCAGCTTCATTCCCTCCACCTGCCCCACCCTCCCGGTACCTCTTCAGGTTTGCCAGCTCCTAATCTTGTTTGGGTGTTTATGAAGACTTCAGTATGCAAACATGGCTGATTAAATTATTTAGCCATAGTGATTGTCACTCTGATCCCTATTAAAGGGTGAGGGGTGCAAATTCAACCTTCTAATAGCTGGTGTCTCTGGCAGCCCGTCGCTGCCCAGAAGCAGCTGCTGACATAAGCGCTGCTGCTGTTGGCAGCTGTTGTTAAGAATAACGGAAGATGCTCCATCACATGTATTTCAGGAAGTGGGGCTGAGATCAATAGACACCCAAAGGAGCGTCCGGGGCTTTTTCCCATTTAGAACTCTGGCCTGGACCTAGAGATAGGACCAGGATGCACATTTCTTATTACAACAGTCCACCTGGACCCACTGTGTGCTAGACATCCACCATGCAGTCATGTGTCCTGTCATTGTTATGAAAGGGCTAGGGGCTCAGAAAATGATTCCCCAAAGTGTGACACAGTGTGCTGAGTGTGTTCAATTAAAAACAAAACAAAACAAAAACAACAAGACAAAGCAAAAAGCCTGTGTGACTTCCTGCCCTTCTAGCTCCTAACTCTCCTTCCAGCGCAGGAGCGGCCTTTCTCTGAAGATTCTTGAGGAAAGACCGAGGATTGTCCTAATGGCTCCTCAACCTGGAAAACGAACTGAGTTACAGAATAGACTAAGGAATACCACACCCAGTGCCCAAATTTTGTCACCGGTTGTCACCCATTCCTCTGGGAATAGCCCTAGAAAGCTCTTCTTACCTGACTTAACCAGTATTGCCATGTAAGTATCCTTGCCACACAGCTTGCGTGGCAAGCGCCCAGCCCCTATTCTCACTGTTACTTGGGGCACTATATAGACCTTAGGAATCTGACCCTTCTTTGGGGTCTGTTTGTGGAACAACTGTACACTTACGTGGTTTTCCTGTTGTGAACCCGTCTCCTGTCAGTTTATCTGACAGATTCAATTCTTACCCTCAAAGGATAGAGCTTTGTCTTTTCTTTTCCCTACAGTCACAACCTATTCTGTAATTCTGATTTTAATTTAAAGCACTCACTCAGCAGGCGAGTTTCTCCCTCTGGGGTATCATTTTATGATCACGTATAACTGAAACAAAAGTCTCACTGCAGTAGATATAACTGGTCACAGCTCAGTTGCTATATTGATTTCATGACTCATTAATATGCTATGTCATTCTCTGTTTCAGTTTACAGAGATAATTTATAAACAATGAAACTCATTCTTCTTAAGTCATAATTATTTAAATTTTGACCACCATGACTTCGAGACATGCAGAATTTTCATCACTCCAAAATATTCTGTTGTGCCCCTTCATAGCCCATGACTTCTCCCCAGCCTGGCCACTAGCAGATCTCGATCTCTAGCTTTCCTTGTCAAAATATTATACAAATAGAATCATACACATTTCTGGGGCTGCCTTCTTCCACTTGTGGCAATGCTTTTCGTGTGTGTGTGTGTGTGTGTGTGTGTGTGTGTGTGTAAATGCTGTATAATGTATAGTTCTGAGTCATACTCTGTTATATAACTAAAGCACAATTTGTTTATGTTTTAGTAGTTTCTGGGTTTCAGCCATTGTGAGTAAAGCTGCTGTGTTAGACATTGCCATGCAGGGCTCTGTGGGCACACAGCTTCCTCTCTGCAGGAGTGGAGTCCCTTGGTCATATGGCAGCAGAACCATCCTTGCCTTCTTAGCAGCAGCACACCGCTTATCTTACCAACACCCTATCGCTGTGTGCTCACCAGCATTTAGAATTGAACACTTTTATTTTTGTAGATGTACAATGGTATTTGTGGTTTCAATTCCATGCCTCTAACAGGTAATAGTGCCTAATAGTTCTTTGTATTGTTACTTTTTCTTTGGTTTGGGGATGGGGGGTTGAGATAAGAGTCTTACAAAGCCAAGACTGGCCTAGAGCCTGCTAGCAGCCTCAGCTGGTGTTGTGTGACACTTTTTCTGGGAAAATGTAAATAAACATCTTCCCAATTGAAATAGGAAACAACCATAGTCCAGTGTGGTGAGCCAGTGAGTTTTACTGGAGTAACTTACAGGAGCAGAAATGACTCAAAGACATCTGCATTACCTGGGGAGCCCTGTGGGAGGGCTCACAAAAAGCCGAAGAAGCCCCACTGTACAACTGTGGGCAGCTTAGTAGGTTGGAAATGACCTCAGGTGGACCCTGGGATTCGAGCCTCCACCTGAGAGCTTGGCTTGTCTGTGAGGACAGCTCTGCAGTCCTTGTTTATACATGCTTGAGAGGGAGAGGCCTAATGAACAGAGTCGGTTTCAGGGACTTCCTGGAGCTTTGGAATTATTTATTTTGGGGGCTTTGCAAACTTCCCTACAGGACAAAATGTTTCACCTCCCCTGAGAGCACCCTTTTGTTCACCTCAGTTTTAACATCTGGCCTCTCAGTGAGATTCCCTCCAATCTAGACCCTCCTTCCAAGGAAGACAGATGGTTTATCCCAGAGGAAACTGCCATAGAACAGCTGGTGTCAGGCAGGAATCTTCCCTTCCCAACTGCTGGCATTACAGGCATACACCATCATGTCTGGAGCTTGTGTTGCTTCTATTCCAAGACTGAGCATGTTCACCTCTCAAGAGCCAATACTTGTGAGACAAGGACACGGTGAGAAGGAAGTCAGGGTTTATTCAAGGGCTGAAACTCTGAGGTCATGATAAGCTATCCCGGGAGCTTCAGTAGATGAAATGGCTTCTGATAGACAGGGGAAAGAGATGCGTGGAAATAAAGGGGACGAAGTGGAGAGGCTGCCTGCCAAAACAGCTTTTCCTCACCCAGGGTGTGTCTTTTCATCTTTAGCCTAAACAGCTTCAACCTCCTGGGAATAATACCTGTAATTCCCTAGACACATATATTGCTTTTCTGATGATTAAGCATCATTTACACAGTCTAATAAAACCTGTCACTCATCAGATGTTGTCCAAAGCTAGAGAAAGGGTTAGACACGGTGGGAGGCAGAAGGACCTTTTGGCCAGTACTGAGGATTAAACTGAGGTTTTCGGCATGCTAAGGAAGCATTCTTCTAATGAGTTATATCCTGGCCCCCTTTTATTCTAAAACAGGGACCTAACTAAGTTGACTGCCCTAGCCTTAAACTTACAATTCTCCTGTTTTAGCTTTCAACTAGCAAAAATTACAGGTTTGAACCACCAAAGTGAGCAAGTTTGAAGCCCTCAAGATGACAGACAGGTTTTTGTGTAGACAGGAACTCACTGTGTAACCTTAGCTGGCCTGGAACTTGTTATGTAGACCAGGCTGCCCTTGAACTCACAGAGATCCTCCTGTCTCTGCCTCCCTGGGTGCTAGAATTAAAAGTATGGACTACCATGCCCAGTGAGAAGAGAGTTCTGAACATAGGAATTTGGGCAGAGCTTTACAGATAAACTGGCTCCTAGTTCAGGCCTTAAATGTTGACAGTATAAAAGATGGAGGGAGGAGAGTGTGGGTAGCAGGCAAGGCATGGGTGGGGTGAATGCCAGAGCCCAGAATGTAGAGAGAGATGCAGCTGGGGGAGAGACTGGAAAGACAAAGCCAAGGGAATATGTAGGGTGTAGACTAGGGAGCAGGCCTGTGGCTACGTTCCTGCAGAACTTCTAGAAATGGTTTCAAGGCACATTGTAGTTCTGAAGAACCTAGGCAGCCTCCCAGGTCTTGACCTCAGCAGCTGGTAGCCAAGAAGAGTTCACAGTGGCTCTGGAGCAGATCCTATAGAGAGCTCCCTAGAATAGGGCAGGAAGCCTTAGTCTTAGTCTACCTCTGCTCCTACCAACCAAAACTGTTGCCTTCCCCAGACAAAGGACAGATGGTTCTGAAACCATACTCTGCTACTTTGTGCAAGCAGAGAAACAATGTTTAGGCACCAGCCATAAATCTCCAGGAAAACCAGGTGTCTCCTACCCCTCTCCACCCTACACTTCTGCACTAACACCTGAAGGAGATACTGAGTCTTTGGACCACAGAACTGTCAGGAGTCCAGCCCCTCTGATCCTGTGGAGCTGAACTACTTCACAAAGCCTGGGCTTGAAGTCCAGTATTTTAGAAAGGCTGGGTTAGGGGAGAGGGTAACATTTCTCAAGGATAAAAACACTAAAATATGCAGGTTGTTGTCTAAAAAGAAAAAGTTCGGGGATGGGAAAGAAGAGGAAGAAGATTCTAGATTAGTTCATAAGAATAAAGGTGACCCACCCCTGGGTCCTGCCTGTGCCTGACTCAACTGTGAGCCCAAGCACCCTTCCCAGCTGCTGTTTCCAAAGGCTGGCCTCCACCCCTCCCGAGGCTGCTTGCCTACCCAGCTGTTCAACCTCCTCAGTGTCTCACAGCCCATCTGTTCCATGTTTCTGCCAAGAGTTTTGTGACTTCACCATGGGCTGGTTGCTCTTCAGACACTCCAGATGGTTAATGCTTTTCTGCGGCATCAAAACACCCCATTAGACTGAGGAGGACTTGAAAGGGGACGTTCCCCCACCCAGACACACAAAGCAGCTGAGCATGTTGGTCCATCTTGGCTCCATCTCTGGAGAGAAAGAGGTCTCGAGTAGATACCCTCTTCAAATAGAGAGATATACAGAGAAATGGTTTCTGCCACTGCTCCCCTATCCCCACACCTCTATGGTCCCATTTCCCAATCTGGGCAGTAAGCATGCTTAGTAGGGTGTTCCCTGCTGTGCCAGGACTCATTTTCCTCCCAGCTCTCTGCATCTGTCTTGCCAGGGCACCTTCACTGTCTCTTGTCTGCCCTCCCCCCACTCCCACCAGCATGAATTCTTCTGTAGGGCAGAACTGAGGCTTATTTCTCATTGTTTCCCTACCTCCACTGTCAGGGCAATGTTGCTGAGCTCATCCTACAGGCTTCCTGTAGAAGCTGAGAGGGTATTTATCCTTTCTAGAGAGCTCATGCTCTCTAGAACCTTAAAAAGATTTTAGATCCAAGACTTCCAGTTAAAGGAGGCTAATGCCCTAGATGCTGGAGGTAGTAAGGCAGTGAGGAGTGTTTTCACTGTCTTTCAAAAATATCTTGTTTATTTTTATTGTATATGTGTGAATATTCTGCCTGCATGTCTGTCTGTGCAGCACATGCATGTAGTGCCCTCAGAGGCTAGAAGAGGGCATTAGATCCTCGGGGACTGGAGCTGCAGGCAGTTAGCCCCTATGAAGTTGCTGAGAATTGAGCCCCAGTCCTCTGTAAGAGCAATGAATGCTCTAACAGCTGAGCCCTCTCCAGCCCACCAAAGCACCTGCAGGAAGCAACACTGCTGTGCGGTCAGCTTCAGATAGCTGAGGAACAAGATGAGCATCTTTATGGCAGAGTGGGGTGGGATGGTGGGATGGGGGGCAGGGGGTTGTCCAGAAAAGATTGTCATTTGGAGGCCAAAAACTAAGTGATCCATGATAGTTCTGGTAGATAGGAAATGGCTCTAGTTACAACTATTTGTAATTTGAAAGAGAAAAATAGTTCACCGCACTGACGCAGTGAGAGAACTGAGCCCAATCATAAGGCATTGGTTAAGTACTTCAAAGAATAGCAGTCTCCAGTTAGGAACCTGAGTGTGAATCCTGCCAAAGCCAGGAATAAGTCCTGGTCCAGCCTTCCTCGTCTGCAATCGGGATGGATAATGACATTGTCTGTGTCAAAGATGATAGAACTGTTATGTATGCAAATTAATATTCATTTAAAAATTTCAAGACGTTCTGTTCCAGATACATTTTCTTTTTTCCACAAACCAGTGGCTTTCTGGCCTCACTGAACATTTGAAGTCACAGAGGAAGCTTTTCTAAGATTCCTCTGAGTACTGGAACTCGGGCAAGTGTCCAGTGTGTGCAAGTGTGTGTCTTCCTTTGTGAGTTTAACATGCTTTATATAGCACGGCGGTTACCAGCCATTCCTCAGCCATTAGTACACTTTACCCTCACTGTCAGCTTGATCTGTAACTAGGAGTTCAGGACTGTGATTATGTAGATATAGTTGGGTAATAATCATTTCTCATTTTACCCATCTAGAACTATTTCCAGGCATCCAGCCTCCTACCATGTCTGACCCCATTACACTGAATGTTGGGGGGAAGCTCTACACAACCTCACTGGCAACCCTGACCAGTTTCCCTGACTCTATGCTGGGTGCCATGTTCAGTGGGAAGATGCCCACCAAGAGGGACAGCCAGGGTAACTGCTTCATTGACCGTGATGGCAAAGTGTTCCGCTATATCCTCAACTTCCTGCGGACCTCCCACCTGGATCTGCCAGAGGACTTCCAGGAGATGGGTCTGCTCCGCAGGGAAGCTGACTTCTACCAGGTACAGCCCCTGATCGAGGCCCTGCAGGAAAAGGAGATAGAACTCTCCAAGGCGGAGAAGAACGCCATGCTTAACATCACCCTGAAGCAGCGTGTGCAAACTGTCCACTTCACCGTGCGGGAGGCACCACAGATCTACAGCCTGTCATCTTCCAGCATGGAGGTGTTCAATGCCAACATCTTCAGCACATCCTGCCTCTTCCTCAAACTCCTCGGCTCTAAGCTCTTCTACTGCTCCAATGGCAATCTCTCCTCCATCACCAGCCACTTGCAGGACCCTAACCACCTGACTCTTGACTGGGTGGCCAATGTGGAAGGCCTTCCAGAGGAAGAGTACACCAAGCAGAACCTCAAAAGGCTGTGGGTGGTCCCTGCCAACAAGCAGATCAACAGCTTCCAGGTCTTTGTGGAGGAGGTGCTGAAGATCGCTCTGAGTGATGGATTCTGCATTGACTCTTCCCATCCACATGCTCTGGACTTTATGAACAATAAGATCATTCGGTTAATCCGCTACAGGTAAAAAGACCCTAGTCATACTGGGGAAGGAGTTCCCAAGAAACTAAGGCTCTGAGGAGAGTGTCTCGCCAGTGGCACGAGGCGGGGAACTATACTAATCTGTATTAATTGAGTAGCAGGACCTGATTTCCCATGACAGAGTCCACCTTCTGGAATCCACATGTCCTCTGAACAGAACCACCTTTTCTCGCCATTTTGAACTGGCGATGGGTAGCTTCGTGATGACCACAAGTCAGATGAAACATATAAAAAGAGCCCACAGGAGGACTCTCTGGCTAGGACAAAGAGCAGCAGTTTTCTTTCCGGCTGGCGCCTACCACTAGTCAGCGCCCTGCTAACCCATCTCCAGAGAGAGCCCTGGCTGCTGAGGGGTAGGGCGGGAACAAGAGGCTCCTTTTAGTTTCCTAGGCAACAACATGCACAGCAAATCAGATCTCTCCTGCTCTTTGCTCTGAGGATGTGCCCAGGCTCCAGGACACCTTTACCCAAAGACAGCTGTATTGGGTGTTTTAAAATGCAATTATGTTCCCAAAATCCTCTGTGGCTCCACTCAGGGAGAAAGTTGAGCCATGGCATGGCCTAGGGGAGTGAGTGTCCAGGCTTAGGCAGGAGGGGGCGCCCCTCCTGAAGAGGCTCCTTGAAGGATTCTTGGCTTCAGATGTTGGTTGTTTCCCTACAAAGATGTGATGGTATTGAAGCCAAGAAGATGGAAGACACTTCATGATCCAGCTGTTGCCTGACTTTTATAGTCCTTGCCCCGTGAATAGCAGGCATCACTGACACCAGTCAGTATAAACCAATAATATGTTATGAACTCTCAGGGTTGGAAAATAATCCGGTAGTTTCTTAGTTCTTCCCCTTCCTCTAGGACACCCCAGGACATGGTGGTGAGTGCCTCTTCTTGAGTATCTCCAAGGGATCCTTTATGCTGCCTTGCATACCCCCTGGCGACAGAATGTTCACTGTCCCCAACGCAGTTCCTGCTATGGTTGGGCAGTGCTGGCTATTAGAAAGTTCTTTCCATATTGACCCCCAAATCCGTCCTGTGCTAGGTCTTGTTGTCAGACCTTCCTTTATACACATCTGTGCTCTGCTCTGACTAGACACTGCAGATACCATTACTCAGAACTGATTCCCCTTTGCAACCTACCTTTAGCAGAATCAGCTCCTTTCCATCCTGGTAAGTCAAACATCTTTCACATGGCTTCTCTTTGTTCTCAGCCCCCAGTTCATCAGCCTTCCCCACCAGCATGGCTCAGCATGTTCCTAATTATTTCTAGCTAGAAGAAGATCACTGGCTGAGGAGCTCTAGGGTCTTGGGAAACAGTGTTCAGCAAGCAGGTATAGGAGTGCTCTGTAATCCCCGGGCCCTGAGTGTGTCCAGCCCCTGACACTTCTCTTAACAGAGCAGTCTTCCCAGTCGTGCTATCCAGTCCTAACTACCTACGGGCCGTCCTGGGATACAATGAGGACAGCAACTCCAGACACCACTCCCCCTGCGGGCAAGGGGCCCTGTGGACCTCTAAACTGCAGGCTGTGTTTCCTCCTTGGAGTGACTGTAGCAGTGAGAGCCTTGTAGCGCCCCCACCTACCTGGGAAGCACTCCAGACACAACTAGGGAAGCCTAGAACCAGCATCCACCAGTAGACAGAGCAAAGGGCTTCCAGAGCTACACCCTGGGAGGGGAGAGTTTACAAAGTTAGAGGCAAAGCTTGGTCCTGGGCAATAAAGGCCTTTCCCTGTAGTGGGACTCTGGAGTCCCTATGTGGCTGTCTTGAGCCACTGCACCAGGGGTACTCTGGAAAGCTCTTCAGAGAACCCCATCAGGACAAGCAGATAGTGATCATATTCAAGGAAGTCAAGGAAGAAACCTCAGAAATCAACACTGCCCCCCTGCCCTCCCCATAAAACTTTGCTTTCTCCATCTTTTTTGGTGCTTCCTAACTCAATAACTTGACCCTAGGACAAGTACAGAACCTGTTGAGCCACTAACATACTATGTGACTATACAAGTCACTCGCCTCACTGAGCCACCTCCATTTCTTCATCTGTGAAATGGGCATATAGTAATACATAACCCTACCTACCTCACAGGACTGTTGTGAGGATCAAACAAAATAATGTATGTGAAAATAAACAATAAATGACAATCACCTTGTGTCTGCTTCCAAAGGGGCAGTCTCCAGTCTTAAACCACACTGAGCCAGGTTTGAACCGACTCCATTGCTGACTGTAAGATCCTGGGCCATGTCACTGACTTCTCTGACTTGTTTCTTCATTGGGTTAACAGCCCTGAACCAGGCATCTTAAAAGAGTTGGTAGGAATTCCAGCTGGTCCTGGAACACAGCTCGACTGATGCTTTCTCAGTAGGTAATCATGGTGGACCACTGTGCAGGCATAGTATAGCTGACAAGCCTGGAGAGCAGCCTCACATATTTCGGGAAAGAGGTCAGTTCTTCCCACAGAGAGCCATTGACAGAGTATGCTAAGGATGCACTGAAGGTAAACAAGGAGGTATGGTGAGGATGGGTGGCCCTCCCACATAGCCACTGGGTGTGGGCGTGGGGGGTGATGGGGACAGCGGTGAGGTCAGCACAGTCACTCCAGGCTCACACCTGATCGGTGAGTTCAGCCATCTGCCTAACAAAAATGTAAGAGGAAGGAGGAACACAGAGCAGTGTGGGTGTGCGCGGGGAGCAGGGCTGGGCTCTTCTGAGCCCCTCACTCCCAGAGGGAGCGCCCCATGCTCAATCTAGCTTTACCACTGCTGAGGCTTGCCAGCTCCTGGCCTAGGTTGTTCCCACACATGCAGCATGTGGTCAGAAACAATGCCAGTGGGAACACCAAAGTACATGGATGACCACTGCAGGAGGCCTGTCCCCAGCAGGGTCCCCACATGCTTGAAGACAGCAGTGGCTGCCTCCTTAGGTACCATTCTCTGGCCTGACACCCTCAGGACCACCAAATGATCCTCCTATTGCTGTGGAGGCCAAGCCTCGTGACCCTGTTTTGCCGTTGGGTCCTGTATTAGTCAGGGTTCTCTAGAGTCACAGAACTTACGGGACGTCTCTTGCTTACACTACAGTGTTCCACCTCGGTGCAGCCACCCCCAACATGCTTTATTAGCCACTAAATGGGCTGAACAATAGCATTTATTAGAGTTCACCCGATTTCAGCTTCCTTTTATCAATTCTTCCCAACAGGCTGTGTGAATAGTGGATTAGCCAAGGTCAGCTTGTGGCTAGTCTCTTCACAATGACCATCTGTGAAGCCTAGGTCCCCAGAGCCTCAGGGCTGGTGGCAATGATTGGAAGGGGAATGAGGCCCTGTCGTCATTTCCCAAAGAAAGAGAGAGAAAGAGAGAAGGGGGGAGAGAGAGAGAGAGAGAGAGAGAGAGAGAGAGAGAGAGAGAGAGAGAGAGAGAGAGAGAGAGAGAGAGAGAGAGAGAAAGAGAGAGAGAGAGAGCTTGAGATTGAGAACAGGCCTATCGAAGGTTTCCAGGTCCTAAAGACGCTAGCTTTAACCACTCCATCTGCCCAGGCAGCTGGGTGCCCTCAGTCTCCTTCAAAACCTCTGGGACAGTGTAGGACAGGCCAAGAGTAGAAGTCTGGTGACACTGAGGATCACTAGGCACCTCTAGCTCCCAAAGGCTGACTGCACGGGCTCAGAGGGAGGTGCTGCCAGCCAATCACTTGGGTAACGAATCTGAGCCATGGGTATCTGACTCTCATCCCACAGCATTTCTGAGCTTCTGTTTACCATTTTCCAATTCGCTGGCAGCCTAGAGTATCGCAAGCCACTCTCTTCCTTACGCCAGGTGGCCCCTCGGCCTGTCAAGGGCTAGGTCCCCTTTTACTAAGCACTGGATAAAGGCCTAGTTAAGCCACATTTGAAATCCTCTGGGAATCGACCCAGCTAAAGAACAAAGGGTGCGCTCTCTCCCCAACCCCAGGGTTGTATTGAATTTATGTAACAAATGCCCTTTGCTAACTCTAAGCTTCTTCGTCCCATTTCCTCCGGAAACGTGGGACATGCTGTACTATCTCACACTGTTGCCCCTCTACCTCCTTGCCTTCCCAGCAAGCATCCCTAGCACTCTGCATGAGTTCCACTTCCTTGACTCCACCAGATGAGTCCCGACCCCCTTGAGCCACCCCGTACCTCCGGAGGATTTTTACCATCCTTGTTCACCCTTAGTGTTAATGATAAACCATCAACAGCTCCATCTCTGGGGCAAGGCTCAGGTTTGTAGCCCTCACCAGTTGCTAGGACACGAGTGTGCTCAGGTGGTTAACTTCAAGCCACCAGTGTGGTATCACTGAAAAGCAGAGAAGAGAGGTGCACAGAGTTCAGGAGCCCAGAGTAAGATGTCCCTACCTCTGCCGCTCTTTTTGTAAGTGAAGGAGCTCTGCCTTGCTGTTTAGACCAAAAGTCCACTCAAACTTTTTCTTGCAGCACAGGGAACATAAACCAGTCACAGCCCTATGCTGACTCATCTTGTGTCAACTTGGCACAGAGTCATCAGAGAGGAGGGAGCCTCAACTGAGAAAATGCCTCCAGATTGGGCTGTATAGATTTGGAGGGGAGGCTGCGAGGGTGAGGCGGTACTTCTCTGTTTAGCTTTGGTTGTCCTAGCTTTGTAGACCAGACTGACCTTGAACTCAAAGGTCCACCTGCCTCTGTCTCCCAAGTGCTGAGACTGAAGGCATGCACCACCGGCCCACACCCCTGTGGCCATAAGGCATTTCTTAATTAGTGATTGATTGGGGAGAGTCCAGCTCATGGTAGGTGGTTCCTGGGCTGGTGGTCATGGATTCTATAAAAAGCAGGCTGAGCAAGCCATATTCCGCAAGTCAGTAAGCAGCTCTCCACCGTGGCCCCTGCATCAGCTCCTGCCTTCAGGTTCCTGACATCTGAGTTCCTGTCCTGACGCCCTTTGATGATGAGCGGCAATCTGGAAGTGTAAGCAGAACAAACCCTTCTCTCCCCAAGTTGTTTTGGTCATTGTATTTCATTGCAGCAATAGGAACCCTAACTAAAACAAGCTGTTTACAGGCGGGAGTCAGCTTTCTAAGGTAAGACCTTTGAAAAGGTGGTTGGGTTGTAGGTAGAAACTCATAATTGGATGAGTGACCCTCTAAAGGGAGGCTGGAGAGGACTCCCTTGCCCTTTCTACCTCATGATAGCACAGTGAAAAGATGGCCATGTATCAGCCAGGGAAGGAGCAGCAATACCTAGGGTGATAAACCTTCCACAAAAGTCCACGAATTATAAGGCTTGCTTCCCAGGAGCCTTTGAGAGGTGAGTAGTGGGAGGTCCTTAGCTCACTGAAAGGAATTGTGGGTCTGTGTCTCTATATCTGCCTGCCTGCCTGCCTGTCTGTGTTCTCTTTCTTCCTGACTTGAGATGTAACTTCTTGTTCTGACATGCACTCCTCCCATGATGTATTACCCTCACCACAGACCCCACTCAAAAGGAAACGTTTTTTTAGACAAATTTGCTATGTAGCCCATGTTGGCCTCTCATTCCATGCAAGCCTAGACTTGCCTCCAAGTGACAATCCTTCCTTAGCATCCTAAGTGCTGGGACTATACATGTGGATCACCATATCCAGTTTAAAGAAACTCGATAGTTCCTGGGGATTGAACCTGGGGCTTTGTGCATGCTAGGTAGACACAGTACCACTAGGCATTATCCCTGACTACACACATCAAATCTCTCTTTATTTCATAAGAACCTATATCAGATACTTTGTATCGTCATGGAAAGCTGATTTAATGCATAGTTTATCAACGGGTACTTAATGTACCTCAGTCTTGGACTTAATGGCCTCTAAAACTATGAGGGAAAAAACAATTGTATCATTTAGGGACTGTCTCAGAGGCAGGAGACTCACCAAACTATACACAAAGCCCTGGATTCTATCCTCAGCTCTGAAAACAGGGTTTTCTCCCACTGTTTATAAAGCATTCTGTTTATTATGTTCCCCCACCCAAACTATGACATCTGCAAACTCTGTTAAACAACACACCGACCCCAGAGATGTGCTCTGTGAGATCATACATACTATATCCACCTTTGGGAAGGCTAGTGGGAAAGAGAGGCAGGCTCCAGGTAGTGTGGACCTCAAAGGCAGGCAGGCCAGCCTGGTGATGCTCCCGTGAACATTCACCTCACTGTTGACAAAGTACCTTACTTCTCTGCCCTCATTTAACCTCCTAAGAGAAGCTGCACCAGCAGCACTTTATTTCATAGATAAAGAGACTAGGGCACAGGCAGGTGAAGTGACTTGCCTGTGGTCGCTCACATTGTAAGTACAGTGCCCTGCACATAATATGCTTTTAGCTAAGATTACATTTTTAAATTACGTAGCATTTAATTTAAGTGGCCAAGTTGGGGGGAAAAAGAACCTTCCTGGGAATTGATCTGACACACTGAATCCCCCTTCAAGGTTATGTCCATTCAACTGTGAGGCCAAGGACAGCATAGGATTCCCAGTGCCAAGGCTCAGATCCAGGCTTTTCTTTTGCTGTTCCAAACGACTTTGAATCTCTTCACTGTCCTGGGCCTGAAAACTTCCTCAGCAAAATGCCACATAGAAGATATCAGATCTGTGAGCTAAAATTCTTTTCTAGCCAGAGCTGGATGGAAAGATCACCTTCCTATGATAGAAACATTCCAGCAGAGCTCAGAAAACCACGTTTGGTTTCAGGGAGCTGTCAGGCAAAGGACTGGACTCTTGAGTTTCCAGTCAGCTTTCCATCTTGTGGCATGAACATGTAACCAAGATGCTAAGTTGATGGAGCCATGGTAAGACTATTTTTAAGTGCTAAAGGGACACACTTATCCAGGCAAAGTGAAGTCACTCAAAGGGTGGGTCACACCAGGAACCCTCCCAGGATTATGTGAAGCTTTTGTAAGGTTGTGGCTCACGGTGTCCCTGTCTCCTTGACAGGAAGCCAGAGTAGACCAGCAAAGCTCCAGGACCCAACTTTCTTGAGGAAGACAGGTTCATTTTTAATGGGCTAGTGACAGAAAGCGGAACCTTCAGGAAATTACCAGAATGTGATATTTGCTGGCTATTTTGGCACAGAATCAAAGAACACTATGTTGAAAGCAAACTTGGGTCAGACCACTTAAGATGGAGAGGAGGGAGAGCTGCTGTAAGTCCAATGGAGAAGTCTGGATCCTGGCTCTGCCGTGCACCTTGAACCAGCAGCATTGTTCAGTCTCCATGAGGGTGTGTAGAAATGGACATGAAAATGCCTGCAGTCGGGAGCGGAGACAGGAAGAGGATGAGTTTGGGCTAGCCTGTGCTGCCACAGAGAAGATCGCAGCTGCCTCCAGTCTGCATTCTTTGTTTTTCTCTCCCCGGGGGACAGAGCTTACCTAAAACAGAAGCTTTCCATCTCCATACTTCAGCACCCTGCCCTCTCAGCTGTGGGAGGTCCTCAGCTCAATAAATTCCTCTGCCGGGTCCAGGAGCACTTGCCTATCCCATAGCAGGGAAGGGAGGAGCTAAGGCCAGACTCCAGGGACCCTGCTGCCTACTCTTCTCTCTCTCTCTCACCCACTATGCTGTACATAAAAGCTTCTCTTCATACTTGGGAGCCTTTCTCTTTTCGGCCCCTTGGTCAGCCCTTTGGTCAGTGAGCCCTGAAACAAGAACTCAAAGCCATAGGTTCATTTCCTAGGACCCACCAAAACTCAAGAGGGAGTTCCCTAGCAGCCACAGATTTGGATAGTTCTGCCAGTGATTGTCTGCAGTAAGCTTGACCCTTCACCATTTACTCCTTTGCAGAAACCTGATATTGAATGTCAGGCAGAATCTTGGGCTCCACCAAAATACCCATACTGCCCCTTCTTCAGTAGATCTTGCTACCAAGAGCCAGAAAACTGGACATACTATCTCTCATCAATCAATACATATATTTGTTTCAAATTTCAGTATCAATAAAATCAGGATAAAACTTAACAATTAAGAGTCTAATTATCAGCTTCTATTCCTATGTGATAGAACATAAAATAAACTTGTGTCTTTTAAGATTTGTTTATTTATTTTATGTGTGTGAGTACACTGTAGCTGTACAGATGGCTGTGAGCCATCATGTGGCTGCTGGGAATTGAACTCAGGACCTCTGCTTGCTCCTGCCCCGCTGGCTTCGGCCCCTCTCCCTCCGGCATAATACACTGTAGCTGTCTTCAGATGCACCAGAAGAGGGCGTCAGATCTCATCAAGGATGGCTGTGAGCCACCGTGTGGTTGCTGGGATCCAAACTCAAGACCTTCGGAAGAGCAGTCAGTGCTCTTACCCACTGAGCCATCTCGCCAGCCCCTAAACTTGTGTCTTGAAGTTATCGTAGGTGAAGTAACCTCCATTGTAGGCTAGCTAAAACACTCACTGCAAGTCTGTGCAGTTCCCCAGGCAGTTTAGGCTCACTTCTTCCTGAGTTTGCTGTGTCTTATCACCACCCGTTCTCCCTCCTGGGCCATAAAGATGGCCTTCAGCAAGCCAAGCAGAGAGGCCTTCAAAAATCAACCCTGCTGATAGATACCTTGTTCAAGGGCTCCAAGACTCTGCAAAAGTAAGGAAATCACCTGCCTTGGTTTAAGCTGTCCAGCCTTAATTACTTTGTCCTGCAAGCCCCGTGAGAGGAGAGGGAGCTGAGAGGACGCTGAGAGGGAGGAAGAGTCTTGCACTCCGGTTGTCTGTGCTGTAAACCATGCAGGACCCAGTGAGGCAGAGCAAGAGAAGCCACTCCTAGAGCTTCCGTTAATACTCTAGAGCCTGACAAAATCTGTCATGCTTTTTGCTTTGCTTGAAAGATTTTTCTAGCTGGGCGTGAGTCCTAGCACTTGGATCTCTGTGAGTTTGAGGCCAGGCTGGTCTATATAGCAAGCTCCAGGAGGGCCAGGGCTACATAGAGAGAGACTCTGTCTTAAAAAGAAAAAAAATATGTATAAATCCAGACAAGCCAGAAGAAAACTTCCTCTCCAAAGGAAAGAGGAGGGAGGACCTGTTTGGTGAGTTCTGTCCAAGTTGACTCAGTGCCCTACTGGCCAGTCCCCAGCTTGAGTCTGGAGTGGTTTATTCTCATGTGTTTGAAGACTGGGTCAGCAGAATACATCTCAGGATTGTTTGTCTGTTTGTCCTTGTTGCCTCATGACTCCAGACAAGATTGCCAAAACTCATTCTCCCACCATCACGCTCCAAGAAGTCCTCTTAGGGATAAAATGCCAAGATTAATTTTAAAAGGCTGCTCCAAGAAGTCCTCTTAGGGATAAAATGCCAAGATTAATTTTAAAAGGCTCAAAGATGCTCATAGGCTTTCCCAAATGTCCCATGCCCATGAGCTTGTAGGAAAGCCAGCAGGGGCAGGAGGCAAGAGTTCCAGGACCTGGTCTTGGCTCTTTCTCTGACAGGCTGTGTAATGCAGATCTGTTGTTTTGCCTCTCTGGACTTGTTTCTGGGTGGGGGAAGCAATGGGGTCAGTAACTCATCCAGATATATAAACAGGCCTTTCCCCATTCAAGCATTGTAATGAGTGCTAGGGAGACTGGGGCACGAGCCTAGTATATCATCAGTTTCAGAAAAATCCTAGACCAAGGTTGGCAGCAACCAGTAAGGAAGCAAAGCAGAGAGAAGAGCAGTCCCCTTCCCTGGCTAGAGAGTTAGGGAGGGTCCAGAGGGCAGTATCTGAGCTGGACTTTAATATTCAACAAACACACATGCACAAACACATGTGTTGCACTTAAAACTCTGGAGAGTTTTGGGTGCTATGTTAATTCAACCAGGCACACATTGCAAAACTGGAGCCATAGTCTGTCTCTAAGCAATTGCCTCCAACTGGGCTGCTAAGGCCTTGTTGAGTGAGGAAAGACGGCATAGATGTGGTAGACCCAATCCATTCAGGTTTCTATCCTTCCTCATCATGCAGCCATTACATAACAGAAAGAGGGCTTGCCCCGAGGGAGCCAACATCCAAATGTGAGCAGATAAGCCCTCTGCTTCTCATAATTCAACAAGACACAGCTGTCACCAGACTTCAGTCATCCACACACTACTTCCCCTAGGGGTCAGGGATGGCCAAATGGAAAGAAACAAAGAGCTACATGAGGCCTGGAATGGTGGCACTCACCTGTGATCCTGTCCCCGAGGCAGGAGCAGGAGGATGGCAAGTTCGAGGCTATCTTGGACTACATAGAAAGTTCAAGACCAGACTCTCCATACACTGAGAACCTTTCTTCAAAGAAGAGGAGGGGGTCAGACCACCCAGAAAGAGCACAGGCTAGACCATCCTCCCAGAGGGAGGTTCTGTAGCCTGGAACATCCCGTGCTACATGTGTGTCAGAAGCATCATCCATCCACCGTCACCCAAAGGTCCCCCTCAGGAGTTCAACTCCAGGACAGGGCTCAGAGACACAGCTATCCTTGCACTTGCCTCCTTCAGGCATATGCCCCATGCTGACATTCCCTCCTGCACTCTCAAAACCATCACACAGAATCGAAGAGAAGACTCATTCACCCACAAGGAAGGGGCCTTGCCCTCTAGCCTCATGTATGCAGTCCTTTCGGATAATACACAACATACTACCACAGTCCATTTTCCGTGCCTTTTAAACGTTTATTTTTTGACAATTTCATGCATGTATATACTGAGTAGGGGCATTTTCATGCCCATGTCCCATCTCATTACCCACCTCTCCTCTGAAACCCTTCTTTCTCCCAACAAGCCTCTCCTGCTTTGAGGCCTTTTGTTGTTTTGGACCCAATAATCTTTTTTGTTTGGTTGGGTTTTTTTCGAGACAGGGTTTCTCTGTGTAGCCTTGGCTGTCCTGGAACTCACTCTGTAGACCAGGCTGGCCTCAAACTCAGAAATCCATCTGCCTCTGCCTCCCAAGTGCTGGGATTAAAAGCGTGCGCCACCACTGCCCAGCTGGACCCACTAATCTTAACTACGGTCCTTGCATATACATGAATGGGGTTCATTTACTGAAATATGGGCAACTCATCAGAGGCAACTACGGAAATGAAAGCCCATCCCACCTACCCTTTTCAGTGTTAGCACAAATTTTAACCAGGTAGTTGACCACACTCTCCCCAAAAAACATACATATGTGCATTTGTGATTGTCATATTTCCCTGCTTCCTTACAGCAAACTGGTCACATGACTGAAGGATGGTGTAGAGCTATCAAGATGGCTCAGCAGGTAAAGACATTTGCTGCTAAGCCTGACAACCTGAGTTCTATTCCTGGTACCCATGTGGGTAGAAGAGGAGAACTGTCTCTAACAAAGTGTCCTTTGATCCCCACCACACATTTGTCATAGCATTTACACACACACACATCAATCACAGGATAGATAGATAGATTAGACAGACAGACAGACAGACAGACAGACAGACAGAAAGACAGACAGACAGACAGACAGACAGACAGACAGACAGACAGACAGATAGATAGATAGATAGATAGATAGATTAAATAGATAGACAGGTAGATAGATAGATAGATAGATAGATAGATAGATGGATGGATGGATGGATGGATGGATGGATGGATGGATGGATGGATGGATGGATGGATAGATAGATAGATAGATAGATAGATAGATAGATAGATAGATAGATAGATAGATAGGTGTGAAACTTTTCTGGGCAATGTCTCTACTGTAAAGGAATATGACTCTCTTCTTATCCCTCCCTTTCTTCTGCTACCCGAAATGTCAGGTGTATGTAGAAGCAGTCAGCAGAGACCACACTATGAAGGCTGCATACCCAGGATGATGGGCTACAATAGAAGAGGAACCTGTTTTTGACATCATGATACACTGAGCCATGGGCTACATCTACACTTTCATCTATGAAAGAGACTACATGCTGTCTTAGTAAATTTGGGCTGCTATATAATAAAACTATCACAGATTAAGTAACTTAAGGAATATACACATATTCCTCACAGTTCTGGAGGTTGAGAAGTCGAAGATCCAGGTGCTGACTGATGGGTGGTATCTAGTGAGGCCTGGGTCTGCAAACACCACCATTCCACTAATCTCATCAGACAAATTCCACTCTCATGGCTTACCTGCCTCCCAAAGGCATATTTCCAAATACCATGAGCAGGGAATAGATTAAGGTCTTAACATGAATATTGGTCTGGGATACAGACTTTCAGTCCATAGCTTCGTGGTGATAAAGGGCTAGGGATAGACCCTGGAAGAATGTGTCATGTTACAATAGAAAGCTAGGGAGGGTATATTTGAGACAGTTTTATTACAATTCTAGCATTCAAACGTCTGAGGCATTCTGGTCTTCAATAATGACTCCAAAGCTAGCCTGAGCTACAAAATGATACCTGTCAATGATGATGATGGTGGTGGTGGTGGTGGTGGTGATGGTAATGGTAGTAGAGGAGGAAGAGGAAGAGAAGGAGGAGGAGGAGGAGGAAGAAGACAACTAAGAAGGGAAAAGGAGAAGAAGTAAATAATAAATACCACCAAGCTTGGTGGGAGATGGCCAGAGCTTGCTCCTCTGGCTTCAAAAAGTATGAAATCTAGAACCAAGTACAATACATGGCTCCTTTCTTAGAATATACTGAAGACTGGGGTTCAAATCTTCTCAAAAGAGACTCATGTTAAGGAAAATGTTTTTACTGTACAGGAATTGCTGCTGTGCCAAGTCCCACACTTCAGTTTAACCATAAATGCCCGAGCCATTGTCGGTACCATTTAAGCCAGTACTACTGGCCACGCTTCACAGTGGGATAAGTGCCTGCTTTCACCCCTGACGTTTCCCTGCATTGTCCTGCTCCAAAGGCTCCAGCGCTGTCTGCTGTCTGGACCAAGGAAAGTGAGTCCTTTGTACATTAACTTCATTCATCCCAATGTGTCAAACCATCTTGATTCTTCAAGACCTAGCTCAGACAGTCAGTCCCTCCTCCAAACACTTTTTCTCTAAAATCCCTTCCTGGGTCCCTCTTGTTTATTAATTATTATTAATACTAATGACAGTAATTCATTAGGCCATTATAAAAAGCCACACATCATGCTAAGTTATTCAATTGACTCTTACAATGACCTTCTGAGACAGGTGTTATAACAAGCAATCTATGGCTGAGGTTGAAGCAAAGAAAGGGGATAGTTGAGACATAGATTCTTTAAAATATATCACACACCAAGGTCAGAAAGCTGTGAGTGACTGAATCAGGATTTGTGCCTATGTGTAGCCCTAGTGTTATCTATGTAAGTGACACTGCCAGGCTCCTTTTTGGGGGGACTCGGAGTGTAAGATCCACTCTAGCTTTAGTGTCCCGGGATCATCAGGAGTGGCAAAGGGCCATGGCTTCTCTCTGGCTCTCTAGGAAGTACCACCAACGCCGTTGCTACTGGCTTCTTTTCTAAATGCAAGTCCTCCCCCAACCCAGGTTTTATGCATCTTTAGAATCTGGACTTGGCTTCTGAGTATTCTTTGCAGGGGCAAGTCAGCAATTTGTGGTTTCCCGGCAATGGCTCTGTGCTCCATTATAGAACTTGGCTTGTTTGCATTTCCATTATGAAGCAGGGCACCAGCCTGGGTCTCAATTACCCAGGCGACATGAAGCTATTCTGATTGAGTCCTGTGGTCAGTCACCTGCCCCAAGCCCTCTGAGTACAACCCACAGGGTAGGACAGAAGATCCAGCCCCACTATCAGAAAGATAAAACCCAAACTCTTACTCAGAAAAAAAATGATTGTTGTGATGGAGATGTTTCATGTGTTCTTTTGGTAGCTAGAAGGACAACAAATAGATTTAAATCCAAAGTGGCAGCGTGGTGGGGTGGAGCGAGCACACACACTATCAGTACGGGCAGGCAGCAAGCTAATGCCATCTCTCGGAAAAACAAACGGTGCTGTTTCTTTCCCAGCGTGCAGACCCTTTAATGCAACACTTGCACTTGATAGGAATTTATCTTACATATATTCTTGCATACTGTGATATATGCACAAATATATTTGCTCTATTTACTTTGCTTAAAGGTTTATTTATTATATATACAGCATTCTGCCTGCATGTATACTACAGGCCAGAAGGGGGCACCAGATTGCATCATAGACGGTTATGCGCCACCATGTGGTTGCTGGAAATTAAACTCGGGACCTCTGGAAGAGCAGTCAGTGCTCTTAACCTCTGTGCCATCTCTCCAGCCCCACTCTATTAATTAGCTTTATTACTTGTTTGTGCATACATGGACTTGTGTGCATGTATGTATGTACATGCGTATTTGAAGGCCAGAGGTCAACACTGGGTGTTTTCCTCTGTGGCATCTTCACATGTATTGATCTGCTTAATTGCATTTGGGGGTTGTAAAATGGCTTAGCCACTAAGGGAACTTGCCAACAAACTTGGTAACCTGAGTTTGATCCTCAGAACCCATAGGCTATAAAAAGAGAACTTGATCCTACCCTTTGAGCTGTGCACACACACAGATAGACAGACAGACAGACATACAAACATATAGATAGATGATAGAGATAGATAAATATGTAAAATATTAATTAATTATTTTATCTTAAAATTTGTTTATCCTAGTGCGTGTGAGCGTCCCCAGCTCAGCTGGGCGGGGGGGCTGTTTGGAGAAGGGAGCAGGGAAATGGCTTAGCAGGTAAATGTGCTTGCTGCGTAGGCCTGACAACCTGAACTCAGATCTCTGGAGCCCATATGAAAAAGCCAGATACAGTAGGACACAGCTGTAATCCCAGCTCTCCCATGAAAAGAAAGCAAGGATTGACTCCTGAGGTGGTTCTCTGAATACACACACACACACACACACACACACACACACACACGATGAAGTAAGTAAATAATATTTTAAAAAATATATAAGGGGGGCTGGTGAGATGGCTCAGCAGGTAAGAGCACTGACTGCTCTTCCGAAGGTCTTGAGTTCGCATCCCAGCAACCACATGGTGGCTCACAACCACCCATGAGATCGGACGCCCTCTTCTGGTGTGTCTGAAGACAGCTGCAGTGAATTACGCCTGAGGGAGTGGGGCCATAGTGATCGGGGCTGGAGTGAGCGGAGCCGGATTGAGCGGGCCAGCAGAAGTTCAACAGCAGCCATATACATGATGATTCACGGCCATCTATACAGCTACAGTGTACTCATATACATAAAATAAATAAAATTAAATATATATATGTATATATATACATATACACACACACACACACACACACACACATATATATATATATATATATATATATATATATATATACACACCAGCAGATGGCTCAGCAGGTAAAAAACAAAACAAGACAGAATAAAAAACATAGTAACAGCCAGCAGTGGTGGTGCACGCCTTTAATCCCAGCACTTGGGAGGCAGAGGCAGGCGGATTTCTGAGTTCGAAACCAGCCTGGTCTACAGAGTGAGTTCCAGGACAGTTGGGGCTACAAAGAGAAACCCTGTCTCGGGGAAAAAAACAAACAAACAAACAAAAAACCATAGTAACAAAAGAACATACTTGAAATTTAAGAGGTCAAATTTAGCCGGGCAGTGGTAGTGCACGCCTTTACTCCCAGCACTTGGGAAGCAGAGACAGGTGGATTTCTGAGTTTGAGGCCAGCCTGGTCTACAGAGTGAGTTCCAGGACAGCCAGGGCTACACAGAGAAACCCTGTCTCGAAAAGAGAGAGAGAGAGAGAAAAAGAGAGAGAGAGAGAGTGAGAGAGAGAGAGAGAGAGAAGAGATCAAAATGTAAACATTATGACTACAAGAAATATATTTTAACTTCCTATCATCATTCTACAATATATTCACATGCCTCTCCAATATTTAAAATTAATATTATTAACATATTAATGGGTGTACGCCTGCAGCATCAGTACTTGGGAGCCTCAGATGGAAAACCTGAAAGTTCAAGTACCGGCCTAGACTACCTAGCAAAATGCTATTTAAAAAAAGAAAATGCTGGAGATATAGCTCAGTGATAGCATGCCTGCCTAATATTCTGGAAGCCCTGCATTCAACCCCCACCACCAAATAAAGTGGGCATGGCGGTACATGCCTGAAAATCCAGCCCTTAGGAACAAAAGGCAGGAGACTCTGGCGCTCACAATTGAGTCAATTCTTACAAAGAAAGCATTCAGCACGGTGCACAGAGAACAGGTAAGGTACACATTTTTTTGTTTGGTTTGTTTGTTTGTTTTTTCATTTTGGTTTCTTGAAACTGAACTTTATTCTGAAGCCCAGGCTGGCCTAGAATTCACTGTGTAGCCTAGGCATGCCTTGAACTTGTGGTAATCCTCCTGAGTCAGCCTCTAAGTGCCAGGATTATATCCATGAGTCACCGTGCCCAGCAAGGTAAACATTTACATGACTATGTTTCCCAAAAAATGTTGCTGTCTAACTTGGAAGCAGAAAGCTAAACAGAGATCTAGTAGGAATTATATTTTGGATATGAAGAGGAGAAAAGAAGGGTTAGAAAATGCAAAAACAGAGCAACAGCTGGAGATTCTGAGTAAACATGAGGCTCATGAGAATTCTGAGAGAGAGGAGAGAGAGAGAGAGAGAGAGAGAGAGAGAGAGAGAGAGAGAGAGAGAGAGAGCTGGCCAAGTACTAATAGTACTAACAGCTAATGGTAACATGGGCTTACTACATGTCAGGAGATCCTGGATGTTCCCATCTCATAACACTTGACTAACCAATACTGAGAGGTACATACTGTCATTTTCCTCACTCCATAAAGAACAGAATTGTGGAGAAAGTAAACCATTTGCCCAACAGCTGACAACTACTTGATGAGCCAAGATCCCAAAGAACAGAGTTGGGCTACAAGTCTTCTTTCCTTAAATATTTTTTTTTAGATTTACTTATTTTATGAGTGTTTATTTGTGTGTATATCTGTATGTCCACTATGTGAATGCCTGGTGCCCTTGGATGTCAAAAGAAGACATTGGATCCTCTGGTACTGGAGTTACAATGGCTGTAAGAACTGAACCTGGGTCTTCTGCAGAGAAACAACTGATACATCTCCACCACACCCCCAAGTCTTCATTCTTAATAATTATGCTGTACCATGAAGGGCAACCTCGGGAAGTAGAAACCCCTCAAGAATTAAGGAAAACACTTCAAATGGGAACCAAGATACCTACTCTATGCCAATAGTTAGTGCTTGAAATTATCAGTTAATGGTCACCCACATTCTAAGAGAACAGGACTATCGTCCCCACTTTTAGACTCTGAATTTGGACTACAGAAGCTAAGTCCATTTCACAATGGTTCCGTATGTTCTCCACCCACCCTGCAGCTCATCTTCTAGCTTCTCAGGAAAACTAGCAGAGATCCAGTTAGCAGAATCCAAACCTTCACACTTACTTCCTGACCTGAGAAGTTAGAGCCTTCTAACTTCTTGTAGAAAAGGACAAGTGAAAACCTGGCTGCTCCATAGGCCTAGGCAAGCCAAGGTAAGTCAGATGCAATACCACGTTTCAGAGGGAACACCATCACACACAATTTAGAGGGTGGAAGTCTGTATCTCTATCAAATCTAGACACTACAGAAACCTTACTCAGGGAGATGATGGTGGTCTACTATAAACTTAACTGAGTAGTAACCGTAACTGTAGCTGCCATGCTGAGTGGAAATAGTGTATCCTCTGGCCATATTTGGAGTACACTGAAATGTGTCTCATTTCAAATGTTGTATAGTTTCCCACTCTCTCTCTCTCTGTCTCCCTCTCTCTCTGTCTCTCTCTCTCTCTCATGCACACAGACACACCACACACACACACACACACACACACACACACACACACAAACCTTCTCTCCTACAGGACCCTTATCATCTTTGGAGATCTATCAACACAGACCTTTTAGAAATATAGGGGTTATGGGAGTGGTTCTGACAAATAGGAAAGCATAAGGTCAAATCATGACTGAATATTCCTTAGAATAGAAATTTTTTCAAAGAAGGTGAGGGGGTTTGCCATATGATAGAAGTTTCTAGGGGCTAGAGAGATGGCTCAGTAGTTAAGAGCACTGACTGCTCTTCTAGAGGTCCTGAGTTCAAATCCCAGCAACCACATGGTGGCTCACAACCATCTGTAATGAGATCTGATGCCCTCTTCTGGTGTCTCTGAAGACAGCTACAGTGTACTTATAATAAATAAATAAATAAATAAATAAATAAATAAATAAATAAATAAATCTTTGGGCTGGCAAGATGGCTCAGCAGGTAAGAGCACTGACTGCTCTTCCGAAGGTCCTGAGTTTGGATCCCAGCAACCACATGGTGGCTCACGACCACCCATAATGAGATCTGACGCCCTCTTCTGGTGCATCTGAAGACAGCTACAGTGAATTACGCCGGAGTGAGCAGGGCCAGCAGAGGTCCTGAGTTCCCAGCAGCCACACACATGATAGCTCATGGCCATCTGTACAGCTACAGTGTACTCATACACAAAATAAATCTTTAAAAAAAAAGAAAGAAGTTTCTAGGCATTCAGTAGTCTAGAACGTGCAGAACACCCTTCTAAGGTGAAGGACAGGTTGTACATTAGCACCGCTACCATGGGAACAGTGCTTAGTGGATTCTGAAGACTGCATAGAGAAGACAAATGGGCTTGTTCCACTCATCTAATGACTTGGAAGGCTGTCAGGTTTAAGATTCAGAGCAAGTTCTGTCTGTACAAAATAACCTCCATGACCCTCGGGCACATGACCCAGAGCTCTGGGCCAAAAGGATGCTGTACAACATCTCTAGAGTGCTATGAAAGAAAAGCTGCAGACTTAAGAGTTCTAGAGCCAGACCTGCCCTATGTGCAAGAGACTAACTCACCACCTGGAAGTAGATCTCGGGCTACCACAGGGTCCTGGTGGAGTGACGGCTTCACGGTGAGATACCATGTCGGTCGACTTTTACCTGCCAAGAAGGTACCCATGTCTTAAATTCCCTAATACCCATAACTGATCCATTACATGGCAAAACGATTTTACAGATGGGACCAAGTTATAGATTTTGTTTGATTGTTTGTTGAGACAGGATCTCACATAGCCCACTTGGCCTTGAAGTCACTAAGCAGCCAACAATGACCTTAAAAATCTCAATCCTTTTTACTTAACCTCCTCAGTGCTGCTCCACCACATACCTCTCCAGTGTTAGGTTACAGGCATGCTCCATCACAAACCTCCCCAGTGCTGTGGTTACAAGTGAGCATCACCACAAACCTTCTCAGGTGCTGGGACTCCAGAGTGCTCCACTACACACATCCCTAGTCCTGGGGTTATAGATGTGGTTGTGTTCCACCAACCAGCCATTACACTACAGGTCTAAAACTGGGAAATTTTTACTGGACTATTCTCATAAGTCTTAAATGTAGTCATCTTTAATATTTGCCTTGTTACATAGCCCAGGTTGACAACAAAATTGCTTTGTAGCCAAGGCTAGCTTCCAATTTGTGATCCTCCTGCCTCAACCTCCCAAGTGTTGGGATTACAAGTGTGCTCCACAATACCTGTCTTATACATATGGTTATGAGAGAAGCTGAGGGACACTTAACACACAGTGAGGGAGAAAAGTGAGTGTGGAGGTGTGACTGAGAATGCCCTGCATAGGCTCAGGTGTTTGAACAAGTAGTCCCCTGTTGGAGGCACCATTGAGAGTGTTTAGGAAGTATGTCACTGGGAGCACCGCTGAGTGTGTTCAGGAAGTGTGTCACTGGGAGCACCGCTGAGTGTGTTCAGGAAGTGTGTCACTGGGTGCACAGCTGAGTGTGTTCAGGAAGTGTGTCACTGGGTGCACCACTGAGTGTGTTCAGGAAGTGTGTCACTGGGTGCAGACTCTGAGGGTTCAAAGTCGGGTGCCATTCAATCACACTGCATTCTTTCTACTTCCGGCTTCCAGTTCCAAATGTGAGCTTTTAGCTTCAGTTCCTGTCACCATACCTTCCGATTGTTCCCATCATGCCTCTCAAACCCTCTAGAGCTGTGCTCCTAAGTAAATTCTTTCTTCTAGAAGTTGCTTTGTTCAGGCTTTTATTATAGCAACAGAAGAGGAAGTAAACAGAGATTGGGGTGATGCAGCCATAAGCCAAGGAACACTGGCAGCCACCAAAACCTGAAAAGGGCAGAAACGGATTCTCCTCTCTGAGCCTCCAGGGGAAATGTAGCCCCACTGACACCTTGACTTCAGTCCAGCCATATGAGTTTAAACTTCTGACTCCCAGAACTAGACAATTTCACAATGTTCCTGTCCACCAAAGTTATGGTAATTTGTGCTAGAAGTCATTAATAAACAATACTTGAAGTTAGTATACATCTGTACCTGCCCATGGTGGTTATTTTATCAACTCTACCAAGCCATACAATGACAGTGATAATCCACTGTGTGATGAAAATGAGGCGATACATTTTCTGAGGTACATAAACACAATGGTAAGAACATTTGGTCTAGAAGGGTTACCTGCCTCTGTTGTCTTCTGTCTTCCTCCATTCACACCTATGGCCCAGGCAAGGGAGACCAAGACTCTCCAATAAAAACTACTATTGGAGAAGGAGAAGGGGGAGGGGAAGAAGAAGGAGGAAGAGAAGAAGAAGAAGAAGAAGAAGAAGAAGAAGAAGAAGAAGAAGAAGAAGAAGAAGAAGAGGAAGAGGAAGAGGAAGAGGAAGAGGAAGAGGAAGAGGAAGAGGAAGAGGAAGAGGAAGAAGAGGAAGAAGAGGAAGAGGAAGAGGAGGAAGAGGAAGAGGAAGAGGAAGAAGAGGAAGAGGAAGAAGAGGAAGAAGAGGAAGAAGAAGAAGAAGAAGAAGAAGAAGAAGAAGAAGAAGAAGAAGAAGAAGAAGAAGAAGAAGAAGAGACTCTCGTTAGTGAGATCAATCAGCAGATGAAATCACTTGGAGCACAAGCCTGATGACTGATGATAGGGTTCAATACAGAGAACTTACAACATAGAAAGAGAGAACTAAATCCTAAAAGTTGTCCTCTGGCTTCCACATGCATGCCATGGAATGGGTGTGTGGCTGCATACACATCACACACACACACACACACAAAGAAAGAAAGAAAAAAGAAAACTCAAATCTACATCATAGGTGGGATGCTGTAAATTTTAGGTACTACTTGAAAAATGGAAGTGCAGGTGCTGGGCTTGTCCCAGTAACTAGAGTGCTTGCCTAGCATGTATAATGCCCTGGGTTCAGTCTACAGCACTGCATAGAAGTGGACATATCATGGCACAAGCCTGTACTTTCAGCACTTAGAAGGTAAAATCAGGAGGGTCAAAAGTTCAATGTCATTCTCAGTTATATTACAAGTTTGAAGCAAGGCTACACTACATGAAACCCAGTCTGAAAACATAATAAAACAAACCCCTCAAAACTAGACCGAGTTCGAGGCCAGCCTGGCCTACGGAGTGAGTTCCAGGACAGCCAAGGCTATACAGAGAAACCCTGTCTCAAAACACAAATGAACAAACAAACAAACAAACAAAAACAAAAACCCACCACCAATTACACGAAATCCTCGAAGTGAACGTAGCTGCAGTGAAGGCTTCTTGATTGTTTCCTCTGCAAGAAAAGAAAAGCAGCTTAGAGTTTATACTTAGTCTCTTGAACAATAGTGAATGCCTGGCAGGCTGGTCAGGGACTAAGAAAAAGAAGCAGAGCTCAGTGGTGAAGGCCTCCAGTCCAGCCTCTCAAGTAGCTGAGGCAGGAGAATCACAAGCTTGAGAGCTGTCTGAGCTATGGGATGGGTTCCAGCCAGCCTGGGAAGTTTAATTGAACATTTGGGATATATCTCAGTGGTAAAGCACTTGCATGGCATGTGTAAGACCCAAGGCTCAGCAACACAAAAGCTAACTACATACATACATACATACATACATACATACATATATACATACATACTAGTGTTGGAAGATTGAACCTAAAAGACCTAGACTAGAGGAGTGTCGAACCTGTGGGTCACTAGCGCAGCTTAGCATCCACAATAAAGAGCGTGCCATAGAGAAGCTCAAGAGACAGATGGTTCATCCTGGGATGTCAGCCAGCCTGTGTCCTCAGCCACCCCAGAGCTGACACAATGGACCCAGGAGCTGAGTGGCTATGGTTGCTAAATGGGTTCAACAAGATGAGATCCTCTTACAAAAGCTGAGGTAGTTGCTGCCCCTCCTAGATGTCCAAAATCCAGCAGAAGGCCAGTACTAAGCTCTTGGCAAAACACCAGTTCTCCGGGAAACCAGTCACCTCTTGAAGAGCAGGCTGATTTCACTAGAGCCCCTCAGTCTCCAGGAAGCAGTGAGATGATGCTGATTCTAGATACAATTCCTCCTTCCTAGCCCTCAGTGTAATGCATTGTGGTAATGCTGTGGAATCGGAACTTAGGCAAGAGAGAATGAAATAGCGTAAGCAAACACAAGGATAAGATAGACAAGTGTCTACCATAAAGAGGAGATGATTGGGAAGACATATTAGTGAGGATATTGAAGTTAAGGGCCGGATACCAAAAGCAGCATGCAACTTTTGACCCTCAAAATTATCTTTTCTCCTCCCTCTCCCTCTCCCTCTCCCTCTCCCTCTCCCTC
>NW_022196904.1:86145415-86146145 GCF_008632895.1 Mastomys coucha
CCTCCCTCTCTCTCTCTCTCTCTCTCTCTCTCTCTCTCTAATTCAGTCTGGACTCAGTGAATGGCACTACTTAACTTTGGTTATTTTTCTTCCTCAGTTAACATCTGTGGAAAGGCCTTAATAGATATACCTAGAGGTTTATCTCCTAAGTATTCCTAAATCCTGCTCAATTGACAGCTAAGATTAATCATGACAGACCCTGAACGCTAGGAGTGCAGCTATGACTAAAGCCTTGCCAGAAATACGTCATGGTGTCCTTGCTTTCTATAAGAAGACTCAGAGAGATGGGAATATAATTCAGTGATTACAATTAATAGGTATATACAAGGCCTGGATTCTAACACATGGGCACGCACACACACACACGCACAGACACACACACACAAACCACAAAAATTCAGAAATTTAAGATATATATGTATGTGGTGGCACATACTTCTAATGCTAGAATTCAGGAAGCTAAGGCATAAGGATGCTGCACATTTGAAGCCAGTTTTAGCTACATAGTACGATCCTTCCTCCAAAACAAAGCAAGAGGAAATGAAGGAGGAAGGAAGAGAGGGAAAGAAGAAAGTTATTACAGAGACAATAAACCTAGAGAAGTAAGTGAGAATATTTATGTAGGAGTGTACAAAAGATACTTATACAGCCGGGCAGTGGTGGCACATGCCTTTAATTCCCGCACTTGGGAGGCAGAGGCAGGCGGATTTCTTTTTTTTTTTTTTTTTTT